>NW_027513019.1:0-295974 GCF_048772815.1 Callospermophilus lateralis
ATTCCCCAAAGACAGAGAAGCTATATTCTCAAAATGGAATGTGATCATTATGAATAAAGTGTGCTAGAGCATTAAAATTGAGAGAGTTGTCAGGATTGAGTTCTAAATACATATATATTCTTTATTAGTAATTTTATATTTTTCTCATAATAAGAATACTGTAGATAAATTCAGTTTTGTGATTAAAATAAATTTCAACTATGTCTTTTTTTATTTTATATACTAAAATAGTTAAATGTACACCTGTGCCTAACACATTATTTGTAGTTGGAGATTAGGGAGTGCTTCCCAGTTGAGAGCTCTAAGTGTCTTTAGAAATTAGATCAAGAGACTATAATAAATAAAATATTGCCCATTATATAGTTTTCAGTAATTAACAGTATGTATGCATTTAATTCATACATTGATATTATGCTATATAAAAGGCTTAATGTAAATATCCTATTGCCAGTATAGACTCCATAACTTTTAAATAAACTTGCCTTTTAAAAAAGCTGCTGTCTGTACTCAATTATAATCACCTTTAAATAATGAAGTAAATGCACACAAGAACATGCCTATCTTGACTCATTCTGGCCTCATTCATTCCTGGAGTTGATGCCATCTACAGTTATTAGACAGTAGGCTCAGTGGATTCAGACTAGGAGAGAAGCAGTTTCCAATCAGGTGCTCTTGGATGATAATTGTTTAATCCAACATATGATAAGTACAAAAGCTATGACTTACACTATCTGATCAAATTTTAATTTATGGAGCTTGTCATTCTTTCAGATTCATTTCTAGGCTTTCTTCACAGTGCTCAGGAGACTGAGGTTCTCCTTCCACCTAGATCATAATAAAATCTATTGGGAAAATGCAAGTCATTTTCTGAAAGCCAGGCAATAGTTACTGTGCAGGGTATTAAGACCGTATCTGTACACTGGAAAGGGAAAAGTCCTCTGAAATATTGTGTGGAGATTATCTGGAGCATAGTTGGATGCCCTGCACCTGAAATAAGTCTCTTGAGACACCCTTCACTTAATCCTTTTTTTTGACTATTGGCAATACTGCTACATGATAATGGGCATGCAGTCATTTCTTTTACTTACTCATTTTAACTCCTTGAATTTATATCCAGAATTAATTTAACCATGTTATATGTTATTTCTGTTTTAAATAGTTCAAGGAGTTTTCATTATTTTCACAAGTGACTTTTTTATACTTACATTTTCACCAACAGAGTGCAAGGGTTTTCTTTTTTTCATATCCATAGTTTCTTGACTCTTTGTTTGGTATTTGATTATTGACAAAACTATTCTCTTTTGGGGGGGGGGGTAGGCACTTGGGATTTAACTAAGACGCACATCCCCAGCCCTATTTTGTATTTTATTTAGAGACAGCATCTAACTGAGTTGCTTAAAGCCTCACTTTTTCTGAGTCTGGGCATTGAACTCAAGGCCCTCCTTTCTCAACTTTCCAAGCTGCCAGGATTACAGGTATGTGCAACTGTGACTGGTGACAAAACTACTCTAACACCTGTGTTCAGTATACAATTGTCCACTATTTGACTTGCTTATCAAATATGTCAGGGAAGATTGTGGAGCCCAGTTTGTCAAGTATTCACAGAGAGAGTGTGTGGAAACCTTCTCTGGAATTAACAAATATATGTACTTTATAACCCCTTATCTGAACTACTGCATGGGATTTTATAAATCCATTTAGATGCTTGCAAATCAATAGTAACCAAATATTTTGTTATCTAGGGGAGATTTGCCTATGATCAGTAAGCTTTATTCCCAGAACTTGAGCATATGGAATGGCTTTTTATTTGGGGTCCTCTGCCAAAGCCTCCAACTTTTCTTTCTCTAGAGTGTTTTCTTATATGTGAGGTAATAAGTTTCTTCTATTGAATGGAAGATGTTGAGATATTAAATAACTCAATAAAGAAAAATTTTCCTGCTGGGAAAAATTTTCTGTCATGAAATTTTTAGAGGGGCAAGCTGAAGACTGGAGTTCTTTGTGTGCTGAACACCCATAAATGCATAAACTAAGTTATTTGTGATTTAACTTCTCTTTCCCAATCCCAGGGTCTTAAGCCCTTGGAAGCCCTTGGAAGAACATAGATAACTATTATTTTTTTTCTGTATTCTTAGTGGTATTAATGTGCAGATCCTTCTTCACCACAAGCAAAATTAAGATCTAAAGCACAGAAAACAGTTTAGAGGTAGGGTGTTAAATATATAGTCCCAATCTTCCTCTTCTTGGGGTCTCACTAGCTGTTGGTAATTCTGTTTCAATTACATAGCACATTGCCTAAGGCTGGACTGAGATCCAAGCCTACACTAGCATTTTAAGATCATCAAAGGGTAGACATTTTCCAAATTGTGCAGTTTTTATAAATTTTTCAACTCATTTTTTTTTTACTTTGCCTAAGAGGAACTTGAAATATAATATTTCCATTTAATGTATTCATTAATGGAAAGTGAATCAGGAGCTACTACTTATTTGTATTTCCAACAGTGCCCTCACATAATGTATGCCTTTTATCATTGGGCTATTATTGTAATCCTGTGTTTTGCAGATTGTACACAAACTATGCCAGTGAATTCTGCCCCCACGTCGATCTTTCTTCAGGTTGACCATGTTAACCATTCACATGTGATGTTGTTCTTGAGGTGTTTCGATTTATGTTGACCTTTAAATTCCTATTAAGTATACATAAAATTTTACATACATATACATTCATCTATGGATTTTGTTTTTTATTAATATAAAATAAGTTTTTCTTTAAATTCAGAATTTTTGGGTTGCTGGTTTTATATATAACATATAACATTCCGGATGAATTTTAGAATTTTTTCTCTGGTCACTTCTCTCGTTAAAAGTAAAATATGCTAATATTTTAATGAAGTGATATTGTAGATTTAGGGGAAATCTTACATCTTGGTAATGATGAGTTTTATCATGTACACAATGATTTGTATGATAAAGTCTTTTATGTTCTCTTGTATATTTTTGTTTTCACAAACTCTACATATTTTTATACATGCATGAATGCAAAATAACACATATATGTGACATCTACATAAAATTATGTGATGACTCACATATTTGTCAAACTGGATGTATTTTGATGAAAATGGGTTTTGAAAATCATTTTCTCACTGTATTCCCTTTGCCTTTCTAACACTATTCTTGTTATATCTTTCTCAATGTACATTGCCTTTTCTCCATATCCTGGATTTTAGCTGTTTGGACCAATATGGCCATATCCTTATATGTTATCATGGTTCAGATATGCTGTAATTTTAATGAGCATATGCTTCTGCTGGGGAATAGACATGTATTGCTGGGAGCCATCAGCCAAGTAGGTATGACAAATTCCTTGCCAGCTTACTCCCATGCTGTCTAGTGGAAGGACTTCTGAAAGGTGACCTTGCTCAAGGACCAGGGCAGGATCCGTGTTTAGGGTGTTCCCCCTTTAGAATAGGGCAGTTTAGCATAATAGGAGAGTAGGGTGTTTCCCCTTTAGAATAGGGTGGTTTAGTAATAGGAGATTAGGGTGTTCCTCTTTTGGAATAGGGCGTATCCTGCTGCTGATTTCCTCTTGAGTGCTTAGGGTCAGACAGTATATTTTGGGAGACAGAAGCCCATGCGGAGTGGATTTAGGCAGGAGTGGATTTGGGCGGATTGGATTTGGGCAGAGAACCTGGATTCCCCCAGAACGTGTTTGTAGACGGCCGGTGTGAGTTCGGGAATAAAGAATTGCTGTTTGAATCTACAAGCTGTGTGGAGACTCGTGATTTGTGCCCAGCCGAGAGACTGCGGCATCTGGTGGCCCGTACGCGGAACGTCTGAAACTTGGAGGTAAGTGAAATTGCTCGCCCCTGAGGGAAGGCGAGAGAATGGGTGACCATTTCAGAAAACAATGTGTTCTTCTTTTGATTTATTTTGTTTTTCTTTCAAGCTGCCTATCCCTAGAAATTTCTCAGGCAAACTGGAAAAAATGGTTGACTAAAGGTTTGAAGTTTGTCGGCCCTGAGGAAGAGAAAATTGATACAACGATTTTTTATTCTGTTTTTGCTTCATTCAGTTTCGGTTTTGTTTTGTGTTATCTTATTGGGTTGCGTTATCTTTATAGTAGATTAAAACAAACTGAAAAGATGTTAAGTAAATTGTTAGAGGTTCAGAACATGGTGAAAGACATTTTAGATCAAGCAAAAGAGAAGGTCTCTCCAGCTAGTCAGACAGAGGAAGAAAATTTAAAGGAAAAGGGGTTGTTAGGAAAAAGGCCACAACAGGAGGCTGTTACTAACTCCGTTTTATCACAAGAGGGTTTAATTCAACCAACAGCCCCACCGATAGAGACAGCTGAGTGGCCCTCAAACCCCGTAGTTGATAAATGGAATCCTGAGACAGGACCT
This sequence comes from Callospermophilus lateralis, assembly GCF_048772815.1. Taxonomy (NCBI): domain Eukaryota; kingdom Metazoa; phylum Chordata; class Mammalia; order Rodentia; family Sciuridae; genus Callospermophilus; species Callospermophilus lateralis. Next base: position 4,404 of record NW_027513019.1, read on the forward strand.
CAAAGATTAGCATGCCCTGTACTTGAACAGGTAGGAGGGCAGCGAATTCACCGTGCTTTAGATTTTAAAACAGTGAAGCAGTTAAAAGAGGCTGTAACAACCTATGGTCCCCAAGCTCCCTTCACGGTGAGCATGGTCGAGTCCATTACTAACTTGGACATGACGCCAGCAGATTGGGCTAGCATGTGTAAATCTGTGCTAAATGGAGGACAATATTTGTTATGGAAGGTTGCCAATGAGGAATTTTGTGCAGAGACAGCTAGGAGAAATGCAGCAGCCGGTTACCCTCAAAGAAATTTAGAAATGTTGCTAGGAAAAGGACCTTATGAGGGTCAGCGGCAACAAATTGAATATGATCCTGCTATATATGCACAAATTGCTGCAGACGCAGTTAGGGCATGGAAGACTTTACAAGGACATGGAGATTTACAAGGTCAGCTATCTAAGGTAATACAGAGAGCTAATGAACCTTACGCTGACTTTGTAGATAGGCTAATTCAAACGGCTGCCAAAATTTTGGGGGATACGGAACAAGCAATGCCATTAATAAAACAACTGGCTTATGACCAAGCAAATCGTTGCTGCAGAGAGGTTATTAGACCATGGAGACATGAAGATTTAAACACATATATTAAATTATGTAGAGATATTAATGAACAAGGGCAAGTCTTGGCAGCTGCAGTACAACAGGCTTTAGATACCAGGCCAAAAACATGCTATGATTGTGAACAAACAGGACATTTTAAAAGGAGTTGCCCCATAGGAGGAGGATTTAACAAAACTAGGTATCAAAGAAATAGAATACCGGGTATTTGCCCACGATGCCATAGAGGGAGACATTGGGCTAATGAATGCCGTTCTCAAACTACCATAGAGGGTACTCCCTTACCAAAAAACGGAAAAGGACCAGGTATTTACCCACGATACCGTGGAGAAAGGCATCAGGCTCCGTTGCCAAAAAACGGACAGCCGGGCCCAATGCTCCGGGGCCCACAACCACAAATATACGGGGCAGTGGAGGAACCCAGCAACACCATCAGAGTAGTGCCCAGGACACATTGTCCATTAAATCCCTCATCAGACAAACCCGAGGGAGCGCAGGGTTGGACATCTGCGCCTCTGCCAGAGCAGTACTAACTCCAGAGATGGGAGTTCAAATCATTCCCACAGGAATAAAAGGACCTCTTCCCCAAGGGACAGTAGGCTTATTATTGGGACGTAGTTCATCTACATAAAAAGGACTTATGATAAGTCCCGGGGTAATTGATCCCGATTATGTAGGTGAAATAAAAATTATAGCTAGTTCTCCAAGAGGTATATCAGTAATTTCACCTGGAGATAGAATAGCACAGTTGTTAATAATACCCAGCCTACATAATAAATTTCCTAGTCATAGTGTAAAAAGAGGTTCCAGGGGATTAGGCTCCACAGGTGTAGATTGGGCTATGTTGTCTTTAAATTTAGATTCTCGCCCAATGTTAAAACTAAATATTCAAGGACACGACTTTAATAGGCTACTGGACACAGGTGCAGACCTTAGCATCATATCTAGTAAGGAATGGCCAAAACATTGGCCATTACAACAAGCCACTCAAACGCTTCGAGGCCTAGGAGTGGCTACTAATCCCCATAGAAGTGCAATGATATTAGATTGGAAGGATCCTGAAGGTTGTGAGGGAACTATACAGCCCTATGTATTGGATCATCTTCCTATAAATTTATGGGGACGAGATGTCCTAGATCAATTAGGTTTGACATTAACAAATAACATCAATCCTAATGCGCCCACTACTAGGGCTAGACAAGGTTTTAGGAAAGAAAAAAGATTAGGAAAACAAGGACAAGGTATAGCAGCACCAATTCAAATAGATCAAGGAACAGACAGACATGGGTTGGATTTTCAGAAAGGGCCACTGATACAATCAAAATTACTTGGAAATCAGAAAGACCAGTGTGGGTTCCTCAGTGGCCCCTGACTAAAGAAAAGATACAAGTAGCCCATGATCTGGTCAAACAACAATTAGCGGAAGGACATATACAACCTTCCATATCTCCCCATAATACTCCCATTTTTGTCATTAAAAAGAAATCTGGTAAATGGAGATTATTGCAAGATTTAAGAGCCATTAATAATGAGATGGTTATTATGGGACCTGCTCAATCAGGGATTCCTCAATTGTCTGCTTTGCCAAAAACCTGGCATGTTTTAGCCATAGATATTAAAGATTGCTTTTTTTCAATTCCAATTCATCCCGAGGATAGTCCACGTTTTGCATTTACTATCCCTGCATTAAATCATGAAGGTCCTGATCAGAGATATGAATGGAAAGTACTCCCTCAAGGGATGGCTAACAGTCCAACTATGTGTCAAATATATGTTAATAAAGCAATCCAGCCACTTAGAAATCAAAATCCTGAACTACAAATATTTCACTATATGGATGATGTATTATTGGCACATAAAGATAAAAACATATTGCTGGAATGTTATGCCACACTTACAAACTTATTAAAAAATTATAATCTAGAGATAGCAATAGATAAAGTACAATTAAATTTTCCAATTAATTATTTAGGAGTTCTATTATCCTCAACCATGGTCCGTCCACCAAAAATTCAAATACGAGTAGATCAACTCAAGTCACTTAACGACTTTCAAAAGTTATTGGGAGACATAAATTGGTTAAGGCCTTATCTAGGCATACCAACAGGAGAGTTGGGACCTTTATTTGATATTCTAAAAGGTCCATCAGATCCAAACTCACCTCGCATGTTAACTCCTGAAGCAAGAAAGGCATTGAAAATTATTGAAACATATATGGAAAATATACATTTGGATAGAATTGATATAAGTTTGCCTTTATTATTTATTGTACTACCAACAAAAAATATTCCTACAGGAGTATTTTGGCAAGAAGGTCCATTATTGTGGATACATTTATCTTATTCTCCTAACACTATTCTTACTAGGTATCCTGAGGCTGTAGGACAATTAATACTCAAAGGAATAAAAGCAGCGAAGGGAGTGTTTGGAATTTCTCCCAATAAAATTATTACTCCATATACTATGGATCAAATTGATGAGTTAGCTAATGAGTTAAATACTTGCGCAATAATCATGTGTAAATCTAATGTTTCATTTGATAATCACTTACCATCTAATCCTTTGTTGTCTTTTTGGTCTAAGCATCCTGTAGTTTTTCCAAAAATGACAAGAAAAACCCCTATCATGAATGCTCCAAATATATTCACTGATGGGTCAAATAATGGTACAGCAGCAGTAGTTACCCCTGATCAAACTTTTACATTTTTAGTACCCAAACAATCAGCTCAAAAGGTAGAGCTTAATGCAGTATTACAAGCCTTTTTAATGTTTAAAGATTCTGTATTTAATTTATTTTCTGATAGTCAGTATGTAGTTAATGCTATAGTATCTCTTGAAGATGCTGGTAGGATTTCCCCTTCTTCTACTGTTTTCTCTTTGTTTTCCACTATACAAAGTCTAATCTGGGACAGAAAAGATCCATTCTTTATAGGACATATTAGAGCACATACAGGATTGCCTGGAGCCCTTAGTTTGGGCAATGATTTAGCAGATAAAACTACACATGACATACATATTTTCTCTACACTAGAAGAAGCTACGAATTTTCATAAAAAATTCCATGTTAATGCTAATACTTTACAAAAGCGTTTTAAAATAACTAAGGAACAAGCCAGACATATAATAAAACAATGTCAAAATTGTGTGACCTTTTTACCACAAGTTAATCTTGGAGTCAATCCTAGAGGACTGATACCTAACCATATTTGGCAGATGGACGTCACACACTTGCCAGAATTTGGAAAATTAAAATATTTACATGTTACAGTTGATACTTCTTCCGGATTTTTGATGGGCTCCCTTCATGCCGGAGAAAAAACTAAAGATGTTATAGCTCATTGCTTACAAAATTTTGCCACTGTGGGCGTTCCTAAACAGTTAAAAACTGATAACGGTCCTGGCTATACCTCTACCTCTTTTAAACAATTTTGCTCATCATTTGGTATTACTCATATAACAGGAATTCCATACAATCCACAGGGACAAGGCATAGTTGAAAGAGCTCATCAAACTATTAAAACGTACTTACTAAAACAAAAAGAGGGAATTGGAAAGGGGTATATATCCCCCAAAGATAAACTTAAAATAACACTTTTTACTCTAAACTTTTTAAATTTGGATTCATCAGGACTTAGTGCTGCGGAAAGGCATATGTATCCAAAAAATGTGCATAAGCCTAAAGTTCTTTGGAAAGATATTCTAACAGGACAATGGAAAGGTCCAGACCCAGTGATTGTCTGGAGTCGGGGCTCTGTTTGTGTGTTTCCACAGGGAGAACAGCAGCCGATTTGGATTCCAGAAAGACTAACTAAAACGATTTCTACAGATCGAAAAGAAGATGATTTGACTCAAATCCATAACAGCTGATATCCAGAACTCCAGCTTGGCCATTCTTACATCTGCAACAGTGATTAACAAGGATGCTTTTTTCAATATCTATTTTATTATTGCATTTTTCCCACATCATAAGGTTCTATTTTTATTTTTTGAGCTCATACAAACCTAGGTTAATGTTTTTCTGATCAGTTTTATTTTTTGACTGTGGAGTTTTTAAACATTGCAATGGAGATTTCACCTAGGTAAAGCTACAAGGCCTTTATTATTATCTTATGTGTTGTACGTTTGTTTGCACATTTGTGTTTTGTGTTGTATGTCTGTGTGTGCGTATTTCATATATGAGGAGCGCTCATGAGAAAATGGATCCAAATTATTATTATTTTTTTTTATTCACGTGATTTAAATGGTTTAATTTAAATTAGGTAAACAGCTGTTAAAGATTGTTTTTAAAGGTGCTTAACATATCTGCTTGTTTACTAATTTAAATCAGGTAAACAGCTGTTAAGGATTGTTTTTTAAGTAGGTTAACAGATCTGTTTGTTTACTTTCACCTTTCCTTTTCATTATATTTAATAATTCTTTTCAGGTTAATGTCTTTTTAGCATCATTGCCAGAATTCCTATCTTCATCCCAATGAATATAACTCAACAAGTATGCTCAATCAAGGAGTCAACTTACTTTGGGAGGAAACGGACTTTGGGAGGAGACGGACAGATTGATAGATTCCTCCCCTTTGAACTGCTTACAGAACTTGCCTGGACTATGTAACTACGTTTAGTGCAGCAAATTGTGGTAATGCTGGCATATCTTTGCTGATGGTGTCACCAGTGATCTTTGCTGATGGTGTCACCAATGATGCAATTTTTCCAAAGGAACTGTCAATTGGCTTGGTGTCGTGGCATTTCTGTATCCTCCTCCCTTCTGCTAGTGATGGTCTAAATTTGGGGGCCAATGGCTATATGCTGGACCGGCAGTCAGTGACGGGTATAATCCAATTGCAATGGTATCAACCTAAGACAGGAGGCTGACGCCTAAAGGTCAGTTACCTAAAGGTCAGTTTTCCGATGACGGGTAAGAGCCATATGTTGAATTGGACAACCTACCAGGCGCGGTCCTTAAGCCACATTAACCTCACTCCCCCACTGGCACCAAGGCCAAATTTGGGGGCCAACAGAGGTGAGGCAAAGAACCTCACCCCCCCACTGGTGCATAGACCTATCCACAAGTATGGCTGTATGCTGGACCGGTAGTCAGTGACGGGTATGATCCAGTTGCAATGGTATCAACCTAAGACAGGAGGCTGACGCCTAAAGGTCAGTTACCTAAAGGTCAGTTTTCCGATGACGGGTAAGAACCATATGTTGAACTGGACAACCTACCAGGCACGGTCCTTAAGCCACATTACTTGTTGTTTAATTAATCAGAAGGGGGGAGATGCTGGGAGCCATCAGCCAAGTAGGTATGACAAATTCCTTGCCAGCTTACTCCCATGCTGTCTAGTGGAAGGACTTCTGAAAGGTGACCTTGCTCAAGGACCAGGGCAGGATCCATGTTTAGGGTGTTCCCCCTTTAGAATAGGGCAGTTTAGCATAATAGGAGAGTAGGGTGTTTCCCCTTTAGAATAGGGCGGTTTAGTAATAGGAGATTAGGGTGTTCCTCTTTTGGAATAGGGCGTATCCTGCTGCTGAGTTCCTCTTGAGTGCTTAGGGTCAGACAGTATATTTTGGGAGACAGAAGCCCATGCGGAGTGGATTTAGGCAGGAGTGGATTTGGGCGGATTGGATTTGGGCAGAGAACCTGGATTCCCCCAGAACGTGTTTGTAGACGGCCGGTGTGAGTTCGGGAATAAAGAATTGCTGTTTGAATCTACAAGCTGTGTGGAGACTCGTGATTTGTGCCCAGCCGAGAGACTGCAGCAATGTATTTTCAATAGCCATTTCTTAAAATAAATTACAATTTTTACTCTCTCTTTAGTTCCTGACAATTTACTTGCTCCATGTTTTTACTTATACTATTTTATTTTTGTGCCACAGATATGATTTTAATTACCATTTTCAAATTTTTAAAGCTATTGAGCTATTTTTTTATGTATTGAACAATATGTTTCCTTTTCAAAGGTGGCTATTAAAGTCTCTTCCCTTCCTTTTATTGGCACCGAGCATTGAATTCAGAGGCACTTAACCCCTGAACAACATCCGAGAATTAAAAAAAATTTTTTTTTTGATACATGGTCTCACTTGATTGCTTAGGCCCTTACTAAACTTCTGAGACTGGGTTTGGACTCACAATTCTCTTTCCTGTGTATCCTGAGCTGCTGGGAGTATAAAAATATGCCACCAATCATAGCTCTTACTTTCTCTATTTTGGAGTCTCTGTGTTTGATATTCTTTCTATTTTTATTTACTATTTTGGTGCCCAGTTTTAAAATCAGGGATTCTTAACTACTGTGCAACATCCCCTAATATTTTTATTTTATTTTTTAAGTTTAAGACAGGGTCTCTAATTTGCTTATGGTCTTGGATGTGTTGCTAAGGCTTGGAATCCTCTTGCCCTAGTTTCTGTTACACCTTTTTCTTATGTGAGGCATACATTTTGTCATATGTGAGGCAATTAGTTTTTTCCCCAACTCGTTACTTCAGTTTGTACCCTTTAATGATATCATATTATAAATATGATTTGCATTTAAGTATTTTCCAGTTTTGTTATAAAGGTATCATTTAGTTGCTGGTGATGTGGCTGAAGCCATAGCACGCTCACCTGGCATCCGTGGGGTGCCTGGTTTGATCCTCAGCATCACATAAAAAAATAAAATGAAGATGTTCTGTCCTCCAAAAACTGAAAATTTAATACTAAAAAATTCTCTCTCTCTCTCTCTCTCAAAAAAATAAAGGTATCATTTCACTTTGAAAATAAACAACCATATTTCTGTCTCTTAATGTTATTATTATTTTATTATTCTTCATGATTAAAAAAAGATGTGTCATACTACTCAGACATATTCACAGCCATGTCTAAAGTTTATTTTGAGTAAGCATCTCACTAAGATGCTTAAGCTGATCTTAATTTTGCAATATTTCTTTTTCTTCCAAGTAGCTGGTATTACAATCACCAACCTTTATGTACACTGTATAAATTTCTTTCTTGTGAAAACTTTGGAATATCTTATATTTTTCTTTTATATTAAGGTATATTTTACCAGTGAATCATTTATTAAATAATACCAGGAAATGATACAATGGCATTTTTTTATTATGCAGATACTCCATTGTTTAAACAGATTTTTTTGGAAAGTTTATCTTTTTTTCTCCTTTATGGTAGTTCTGTTTCTGTGTTATATCATTGTCTAAATCACCAGAGTCTTCTTAAGTATTCTGTCTTTAGTTCCACAGGGCTAATAACTCACCTCATCATGATATCAATATTGATTGCTATAGTGTTAAATCCAATAGTCATATGTAGCACAATGTTTTCATTAATGACGGACTTTATGTACTCTAATGGCTAAATTATAACCTAGGTGTGTAGTGGTATATACCATGTAGAATTAAGTAAGTACCCTGCATCATTAGTAAGATAACAGAATCACCTTATGGTGAATTTTCTATAATGTATCCACATAATTTAATGAGCCATCATTATACATACCATATATTATACAAGTTTATAATATATAAATAATATAAAAATCTTACTTATAAAATTTACCAGAGGTCTTTTAATTTTAGTTGTCTTCTCAATGCAACATTTGAAATTACTGATACTGTTTATGCTATATTCACTGTTAATATATTCAAATATTACTCCTTTTTTAGTATTTTTCCTATATACTCTACCTATAAAAATTGCCTTTCTCAAAATATTGAGACTGATATTTATTGAATTAGTTCTTACTTTTATTTTGAATTAATCATTTAATAGTGTAATTTCTAGTACCTTAATTTTTTTGTCTCCCTTATGCTCTTCCCCACCAACTTTTATGAAATTAATTGATTATATTTAACAATGCAAATACTTTATCAGCATCACAGTCTACCGATCAATGAATTATTACAAGTGGAACATACTATGTGACTACTGTTTCTATTAAGAAATAGAACATTAATGATGCTGAGAACAGCTTCGTGTCCTCTTTCTTTCAGTATACACTCCAGTCACCCTAGTGGTAACTTCAACTTTTTTGTTTCAACTAGTTATTTTAAAGTATTATTCTTTAAACAAACAAACAAAAAAAACAAACAAACAAAAAACAATTGTGACCAATTATTTATTTTATTAATTGTACAAGAATTGAATAAAATATGTATCTCATTGTGTAGGAAAGAAAATCTTACACCAATTATGCCTGAAGCTTTTCTGGTGGAGCAAATAGCGGGGTGATCCAGTAGTCATAAAAAAGAGGGTAGCTCAAAATATCAGGGATGGAGCATGAAGAGTTCAGTTTTGAGAGGTTACTTGAGTATAAGGATTGTGGGATTGTTTGAAGAAAAAGAAAAAAATAAAAGATTAGGTATGAGTTAATGGAGACAATCTGAGGGAGGTCAGATGGAACAGGTTCAGAAGTAGAGGACCAGCAGATTTAAATTGGATGATCAGTGCCTGGAGAGGGATAAATTCAAAGTCTTGAAAGAAAAGGAGAGTGACATTTCTGGTAAAGCTCTATGATCAGGAAGCCAGGTGTGTGGCATACTTGATTGATTACATCATTCTGGTTTTCAGGAATGTCCAAATATGAGGCGAATGTGGTAAGTATCCTGCTGACACAATATTTCCTGTCTTCTTTCCCATGGGATCAACATCTTTTCTTATATAATACACAGTTAGCATTTTATTCATCCTTATTAGATCCATTCTTTTAGTCATTCACCATTTTTTCTTCTACTTGTTCCAATTTGCTTTTTCTTTCATTGTGTCCACATTCAGATCCTTGATTCTCAAGGATGCCACATTTTTTATGCTTTACTCTGACATTGTTGTGGGACTGGGCATGAGCTCATGGGAATCTTGGTAACCAGGGCCCTGACTTAGAAAACCTGGACAGTGAAAGATGGCAGCAGAAGCAGTGTATTTTCATTATGAAAACAGCAGTGGCAGTAACCTGTTGGAAAATTCAGAATATTTAGTGTCCAAAAGTAGAACTGATGACCCATTGAGGTATACCTATGTAGGCATAACCAAATCAATTTTCCACAAGGCTTGTAATTTCATTTATTTTTTTTTACCTTTTTATTTTATGTTCTCCTGCCTGATTGATATGCAATAGTGAATTTGGTTTTTGTAAACTTGTCTCTATAGTCATATTTTATACCCCTTTTTGTAAATTTACATAATGGTGTAATATTTCCTCTTTAATTAAGTGAATTTAGAAATATCTTGACTGTAACATACACTTTTGGTATGCCTTCTTCTCCTCACAAATATAAACCACTTTCATTCTGTCATATCAACTTTTTGCTACACATGTACTTTGCAAGTATTTTCTCTCACTTTATATTTTATCTTGGATACCTGAGTGTTCCTTATCTACAATATTAAAAATTGGCCTTCACATACATAAATCCATGAAAATAAACAGGAAAGCATCTTAACGTTTGAGTAATATAGATCACTGATATAGTTTCTCTTTTCCCAGTATTCAAATAAGTTCCATGCACATTCATTTTAAGAGGATGACCAAGAATAGGGACAAAGTATAAATAGGGTATTAGTTGGAATAATACAAAGCTCCATGTTATTGAGTGGTTTACAGGGTTTCAAGAAAAAATAAATAAGACTTCCACTCTGTACACAGCTATGTCCTCTGCTCTGCATCTGGAGACAGTGTATGATGTCACGTTTTAATCTGTCATAGTCAGTTTTGTGCATAATTAACCTGTCTTGCTACATTCTCCTGGATCAGTGTCCCCTCTCTTCCTTCATCCACTGTGCATGAAATTTTATTTTTTGTGATTCTGTCAAATACTCTGTGAAAAAATAAAAATAAGCTCAACAAAGGATCTAACATCTATGTTGCTATAGTTTTCAGATTCTATGAGGCTTGAATGTTGTAACTTGTTATGACAGCACCGTTCTCTCTCTCTCTCTCTCTCTCTCTCTCTCTCTCTCTCTCTCTCTCTCTCTCTCTCTCTCTCTCTGTGTGTGTGTGTGTGTGTGTGTGTGTGTGTGTGTGTGTATGTGGTCTCTCTTTATTCTTTTGAAGACTGTATCACTACTAGGAGAAGGGAAACCTTTGTAACCACAGAAAAAATAGAATAGCCATTAAAAGCTGGAATTATTTTATTCCAGAGTTTCGGAAGGAGTGTATCTTTGCTAAAAATTGTTATTAATACTCTGTCTTGATATTAAAAACATCCATAACTATAAAAGAATGAGTTTTTATTATTTTAAGCTGTTATATTTGTGATTATTTCCTTTAGTAGCAATAGGAATCTAGGGATTTTTTTTTGCAAGTTTAATTGACAATGTAACCAAACTGAATCCTCCTAAAGTGGTAGGTATCAAATATAAATCCTGGTTGTCCAGGTTGTTTATATATATTTGCAAGTTTAATTGAAAGCTGCCTAGCATATTTTCAGAAACAGAATGAGCTTGGTTAGGCAAATTCTTCAGCCTTTCATTTATCTATCTATTTATCCATCTATCTATTTATTTATATATTTATTTAACATCTTACCTGCTGCTTACTGTAGATTTGACTCTATCTTTTATATAACTTCTCATTCTTTATAAAATATTTTGTTCTAAAATACCTTTTAATATATTTTATTTTTGCAGTTTTCAAAAGTGTAGGGCTGATTCTGACAAACTTCCTAAAAATATGTTTTTATTTTTTAAAATGGGAGGAATTCTTTATTGCTTCTGTCATCTACTTAATTGAGAACAGAAAATTTACTGGTTCATATTTCTTTCACTTTTTTCACTGAGTGGATATATTTGTGTCTCTTTGGTGGTCTTTTTTTTCTGTTTTGTTTTGTATCTGAATTGTAGATTTTTGAGATTCAAACCAATGTTTTTAATATGGTAAAATAAGATATACACTAGTAGCTTAATTGTGTCTCTTGCTATTTAATTTTGTTTTTTCAACAAATGAGTTATAACAGAGATAAAAAGTAGATATTTTCAAGGTTACCATAAAGGAAGTGTGTAAAAATAGAAAAAAATTAGATAAAATGTAAAAGTCAACAAAATATATACACTTGGGCTTCAGACTAATGTGGTGAATTTCTGGCTGAATGTTATCTAAAGTGTGCTGTCATTGTGTACATAAAAAATTCAGAGTGAAGACTTAAATTCAGAATGGTCACATAGAACTGTTTTTCATCTCTAATGTGTCTTAAAGTTTTTACCAGGGGTATTAAAGGATTACTATACTCCTTATTGTGTAGTGTTCAGTGACTTTGAAACTGTTTATGAATTCTCTTTCCTGAAAACTTTAAAAAGCTGAGAAAAAGTGTCTTGTAAAACATAAAATAATCATATATAAGAATACTATATTCTGTTGTTTAAATGGTATCTCAACCTATGAATAGTGATATTAAAAATCTATACTTAGAAATATGTGCACATAGCAAAGAAAATTTACCAAAAACTGCATACCTATTAATATTCCAGCCAAAATGTCACTAATAACATTTTATTATTTCTCAGTATTATCTATTAAATTCTGCATGTGCTTTATTATTGTCAAAGTTTTTCCACACTGCCTACATTTTGTAATATATTAGAAATCTTCTGTTTTTTTGGTACCATTGATTGAACCTAGGTACACTTAAGCACTGAGACAAATCCTGTGCTCCCATGCCCTTTTTATATTTTTATTAGAGACAGTGTTTTGCTGAATTACTTAGAGCCTTGCTAAGTAGCAGAGGCACTATTTGACCTTGTTATCATCCTGCCTCATCCTCCCAAGTCACTGGAATTATAGGTGTGTGCCACCATGTCTAACATATATTAGCAACCTTAAGATTGACACTTGTTTCTTTTTGTTTTTAATAACCTATGGTTATTTTGTACAAAAATTATGCAATGTATTTTGGAATGTATAATGTGTACATAAACATTTATAGTATTTGCACAAAGTGTACAAGAAAATAAACAGTCTGTGGTAAGGTTTTTATTTTGTATTTAGTAAACTCATATAATATTGTCTATAATTAAATTGAGATGATAAGATGGAAATTATAATTTTCTTATCAACCAGTAAAAACGAAATATAGTGTCATTGAAATACTAGGAAAGAATAAGCTAAGTGGAATAATTATTTGTCTAAAATTATTGATGTCACCACTCATCCTAATGGTCCAAAATAAGAAATTACTCAAATGTTCTTGATTGTTGAAATGAACAATTTGTACTGCATCCATAAAATACAAAATCAGTCATCAATATAAAGAAACACTTTACTGAAGCACACATGTTTATTGACTCTTACAGCAGCTGAATTTAAAATTATATTGCATTATGCCAGGCAAAGTAAAATTATAGTTTTTATAATACATTACAGTAACATCCTTCTGGGGAAAGCAAAGTTGCATGTAAAAGAAAAAAAAAATTTTTGGCGGGGGGGCAATGATGTAAATACTCTTTGCTTAAGACTAGTGAATATGTTTAACATTCTAATTTGTTAAAACTGTATAATGTATTTCTATGACATTCAAGATATGTACATAGGACATCACCAAAAAATAAATATACAGGAGGATGGCTGGCCTTTGTTGTGAAATGAGTAGAAGCATAGAAAAATTAGAAATGGCATATAATAGGCAGGTATTAAATCTGGGAACCTGGTAAAATATTTACTTTTTTTAAGGTACATTTTACATTTATGTAATAAAAAATTCTCATGCTAGTTATTAAGAACCTTTTTGGTCTTTGGGATAGTAGATGAAAAAACTGATTTAGACTGTCCTGAGCAAGGCTGATTCAAAATTTGTTTACTTTTGAATAACTTCTGAATCTTTACATAAATGTTTTTTTTTTTGTCGTTTTACATGTGCATCATACTTTAATGAAAATTTTAAAAGATATGTTTCTGAAATAATTATATTTCTCAGAATACTAGTAACAATTTATGATTTGGTATAAATCTCAAATTGGTTATCTTTCTATTTTAATATTTTATCATTCTCAAACATTTACCCATGTTCTAACACTTGGACATACTTTATTTAATTCAGCAACCATTTGGTAAACATTATTGTTTTTATTCATTTTTTTCCCTTAGTACAGAGGATGGAAGTAAGTATCACCAAATACACACACACACACACACACACACACACACACACACACACACACATACATACATATGTTTGTGTATATATATATATACACACACATACACACACACACATTCACTGGTAAAATATTCACCATACTATGTTATGAATTCTGTCATTGAACTTGCAATCCAAAAGCATAATGCACATTTATTGCTAGGATTATTGGCATGAAGTACAACACATGGCTTAACACATTTTTTTAATAATTTTCTCCAATTACATTATTTGATAAAATGATGTGGTTCATAATCAAGGCACTTAAAACTGTGCCTGGTGTATTCCCAGTAAGGTTTTTTTGTTTTGTTTTTGTTTTTGTTTTTGTTTTAAAGAGAGAGGTGAGAGAGAGAGACAGAGAGAATTTTTAATATTTATTTTTTAGTTATTGGCAGACACAACATCTTTTTTTGTATGTGGTGCTGAGGATCGAACCCAGGCCGCATGCATACCAGGCGAGTGCGCTACCGCTTGAGCCACATCCCCAGCCCTCCCAGTATGTTTTTAACTGAGTTAAATTAGCAAAATGAATCTCAATGATCAGTGCATGCAAAGGATATCAATAATATAATACTGGCACTCTGGTTTGAATAATTGCTCAATAATAGTCCATATATTTAAGGTTTATTTTCTTTTTTTTTAATTGATAGTAGTTTATTTTATTTTATTTTTTTAATTAATTTTTATTCTTGGTTGTTCAAAACATTACATAGTTCTTGATATATCATATTTCACACTTAGATTCAAGTGGGTTATGAACTCCCATTTTTACCCCGTATACAGATTGCAGAATCACATCAGTTGCACATCCATTGATTTACAAATTGCCATACTAGTGTCTGTTGTTTTCTGCTGCCTTTCCTATCTTCTACTATCCCCCCTCCCCCCTCCCCTCCCCTCTTCTCTCTCTACCCCCTCTACTGTAATTCATTTCTCCCCCTTATATTTTTGTCCCCTTTCCCCTCACTTCCTCTTGTATGTAATTTTGTATACCCCTGAGAGTCTCCTTCCATTTCCATGCAATTACCCTTCTCTCTCCCTTTCCCTCCCACCTCTCATCCCTGTTTAATGTTAATCTTCTTCTCATGCTCTTCGTCCCTACTCTGTTCTTAATTACTCTCCTTATATCAAAGAAGACATTTGGCATTTGTTTTTAAGGGATTGGCTAGCTTCACTTAGCATAATCTGCTCTAATGCCATCCATTTCCCTGCAAATTCTATGATTTTGTCATTTTTCAATGCAGAGTAATACTCCATTGTGTTTAAATGCCACATTTTTTTAATCCATTCGTCTATTGAAGGACATCTAGGTTGGATCCACAGTCTTGCTATTGTGAATTGTGCTGCTATGAACATGGATGTAGCAGGGTTTTTTTATAATAACACAAAATTATTTTGTGTTATTATAAAAAACAAGGTTACTATAAATTACAAAGTCCCAACAGGTATAATTCTACAGACAAAGAGTGTCCCTATAGTGTGCTCTTTTTAGGTCTTTAGGGAATAGACCGAGTAGGGGAATAGCTGGGTCAAATGGTGGTTCCATTCCGAGCTTTCCAAGAAATCTTTATACTGCTTTCCAAATTGGCCGCACAAATTTGCAGTACCACCAGCAATGTACAAGTGAACCCTTTTCCCCACATCCTCGCCAGCACTTGTTGTTGTTTGACTTCCTAATGGCTTCCAATCTTACTGTCCTATAGAGGACAGATTAAAACTAAAGTGTTTTATAAAATTATTATTGCTAAAGTGTATAACAAAAAACATAATTTTGTCTAGGAAATTTGACTTTTGTCTCTCAGTAATTACAAGCATGAATAATTCCCAACTATTAAAAAATAGTCTAAAGATTCTTCAATGTCAGGCTAAAAGTTGGTGGCCACTATCCAAGAAACCAGAAAAACCAGTTTAGAATGGGACCCCAACCTGGGGGACTCTCCCAACGAGACCAATGAAACTGCATCTTTGGGAAGTTCCGCCAGGGAAAAATAAACCCCCTTCATTGGTCTATGTTCCCTCAACTCTTTTCAGCTTTCATGAACAAGACCCCCTCAGGAAAAAGGTCAAAAAATATTTAAAATTCTATATTTGTTTTATGCCTAGGTTAATATGTTTTTCTGATTACCCTCTGCTTTATTCTGAGGCCAATTTACAAGGGTTAACTCTCAATCTAATAGGTTTTAAAAAATAAGCTACAAGGCTTTTATTGTCTGTTTGCTTTGTGTGGGTGCACCAGTGCACAGTCTGTCTATATGTGTATTGCCATGTCTACATATATTTGGTACAAAAACAAAATTGACATATGAGCTCATAAATTAAAATTTAAAAAAATGGATCCAAATACTTTTGGTTAATATAATTTAAAAGATTCAATTTAAATTGGGAAAATAGATAAAAGTACAAATGTCTTTAAAGTTACTAATGCACAGTTTTCTTTCTAGATGTTTAAAGAGCTGTTAAAATGTTAATGTCTATAAAGTGTCTGATATTCATTGTCTCTAGGGTTTTTATTCAACAACAACAACAAAAGATTACTAATACTATTCAATGCACTTGTCTGATACATTGTTTGAAAAGAAAGATATGTAAATTTCATCTAAAAGTATATAAGATTAATCATGGATGTGTTTGTTAAAGACATCTTATTGGTACAAAGTTAAAATGCTAACTGTTAAATATAATATCAAATACTCTTAAATCTTTAAATTCCATAAGGTAAAATATTTAAACAATGTTGGTGTTTTCATAAATTGGTAAACATAAAGAAAGTTTAAAATTATTTTGTGTTATTGTAAAAACAAGGTTACTATAAATTACAAAGTCCCAACAGGTATAATTCTACATACAAAGAGTCAAGATTCTTCAATTGTATTTCAATTAAAGTACTCTAAGTAACAAATATTTCATATTATTAAAAGGGATTAATTTGTCTAAATTCAAAAAAATATAAGGGTTATTTCAAGGTATAAAAAAAGGACCAATGGGTTAAAAGTTTATTTAAAAAGTTCTAAATATAAAAATATATTTACTGAAAAATCTTTCCAGGTTAAAAGTTTTTATGTGGTAAATTAAAATTATAATACATCTAAGTAAACAACAAAAAGGTCTAATTAAGTAATATAAAGCTCTATAATAAAAGACAAATATTAAATTGTTTATATGTAACTAAGTTGGTTATATATATGTAACACAAATATTTAAAACTATTCAAGGTTGTTCCCTAAGGACAAATAATAATGTTCTGATATATTTATATGTCAAATTGACAAAAACTTCTAAAAATATTAATTTTTATTAATTATTTACATTATGTCTCTTAAGTTTTATCCCCTAGAACAAGTAATCTTAGAAAAATTAAGGTTTGTACATCTGTGGCTAAACAGCAACTGTTATTTTATAGTATTGTCTTACTTTACAAAGTCTAGATTTTCCTTTAAAAGCTAACCTTGGTTAATTTAAAAACATCAGTAAAAGTGTGGTACATTATTCTTTTTTACATATTAAGTGTCTTCATATCTCTCAGGGATACAAGTCTTTAAGGTAAAAGGTTTAAGGAAACATTTTATCAAGGTGGTATTCTCCAAACTAAAATTGTATGTATTGGTAATTTAAACTTATAGAGATAATAGATTTTATTGGAGATTTATTTATATCAATTGATATTGTGCAACCAAATCTTATGTTACCTTTTACCCTAAATTTAAAAAGTAATGAGAGACTATTCTATTTAAAGGTTAAATATTATAAAACATTCTGCCACTTTTCCACATTAAAAAAAATGTTAAGTGTTCTCAGCCTTTCTTTAATTAATGTTTTAGATGTATGTCATATTGTGCTAGCTAACATTCATAAAGAGTCACAAAACAATATGTGTAAACTTTATAAAACTAGATCTAAAAAGAGAAACAAAGATCAGCTTTAGCACTAAAACACTAAGATTTGTAAAAAGCCCTGCCTTACCTGAGATAAGGCTCTGCCTCCCACCTTACAGCATATCAAAATAACTTCAAAGTAGGCCAGATTTTAGTTAATTTAAACTTATATTCAACGATTAATTTTATTACAAAAATTACTGTGATCTCTAATAAAAAATATAATGTGTAACTCAGCCTCGGTTCAAAATTATATACAAGCTAAATATGTTTTTACTATTGTTAATTTCACTTTGTATTCTCATTATAACTAAAAAATGTGACCACTACACTAAGAGCAACCAAGAGACCTTTACTGTGACAGTGTCTGATTAACACAAAGTGAGAGAGAGAGAGAGAGAGAGAGAGAGAGAGAGAGAGAGAGAGAGAGAGAACTGCAAAAGAGAGAATAAGGGAGAATGAGAGAGAAAGTGAGAGAAAAAGGAGAGAGCAAGAGAGAATGACCTGGCAAGAGAGAGTTTTTATAGTCAAAATCTAATGGACTCTCTGTATCTACAAGCTGCCTTGTTGGTGTACAGTGATGAGATCATACATTAGATTGCTAAGGTGTCATCTTCTGCCTTCAGGCAGATCTTCAGCATTATGTAAATTAATAAATAAAATAAGGATATTCTGTTATATTAAAAATTAACTGAAAAGTTATAAAGATTAAAGTCAAAGCCCAGCATTCTTACTTTAAATCTGATAAAACTGACTTGCTGGATGTTTAAGGCCAAACTTAAAAATTAAGGGGAAAATAAAAGAGCCGAAGAAACCAATATTTGGCTCTTGCTCTCTAAGTCAGCCTGAACCCAGGACAGGGGAAAAAGCTTTGCAGATTCGGGCCACATAACCTCCCAATAAGGGAGATTAATGAGACCAATGGAGAACAGAAAGCCAATGAGTGTATATGCTGCAAAACAGGAGGGTCATTTAAAAAAGGAGACGTGCCTGATGCTTCCAAGGGAAGCCATATGGTCAGCAAGACCATCCTAATGCAGATGACAGTAACAGAGCTAAAATGCTGCTCACATGTCCCCCAAGAATGTCCACCAAGGAAACTCAGCTGACTCTTACCAATAGATAGGAACAAGGTCAGTTTGTCCAGCTTGGTCTTAAACACCTAGCAAAAACACTTAAAACCAAAGCACAGCCATTCCTGGACATTTAAAAAGAAACAACAATTATTTTAATGTAACTTAAAATGTACACTAGTGTTAGCATCTCCCAAAATAAGAAAGGCTGGAGGCAACACAGAAAAATTCTTAGGCAAAAATGCCTGATAACTACCAATAATAAAACTGACAGAAGTTTTTAGTCAGTTCAAGGCCTACAGATCTTCCTAACTTCCTACACAGATAGCAGTAATCAATATTTATTAATATAATTATCTAGCCTTAATTAACAAAAGGATCTTTACTGAAAACAGTGGTCATGTCAAAAAGGTATTTTTACAAAAATCAGATGACATTAACTAATTTAACTAAATGTTGTGTCTACATTCCTGATAATTCTGACAATGTTAAAGATTTATATTCCCTAAAAAAGTGCCTTATTAGTCTTCATTAGGCCTTGTTATGGGGACGTTTTCTCAGGTCTTCTGCCTCCTGGTAAACAATTATTAATTTCTGTCATTTTCACGATATTCATGGACAGGTTCCAGATGCTAACACTGCTATTTTGTATTAATCTTACTTCAGCACTCATGTCTTTTTGTTTCTCTCATAGAAGTGCCCACCCATGGTGACTTTTCATCCTGTTCTTCCTGAACCAGATTTTTACCATGTACTCCTTGACCCACTCAGTTTCTAGAAAGGGACTCCAAACTGCTTGCCCACTGCACAAAGCCCCCCTTTCAGCTAGAAGTAGCAAGAACGGTCATCGCCCTTTTCTTTTATGGCAGTTGGAGGTCCCTAATATTAGAGGAAAAATTATGGTCAATATAGATGTTCACCAATATGTCTAGGTCAGGAAGATGTACCTGGAAAACTGCTTCCAATATCACCCTAGGTGATCTACCAAAAAGAGACACTTGCTTCTATAATCCAACTTACAAGTGGAAAAACTCCCTATTCACCAAAGATTGTGCTTCCTGGGTCCCACGTTGAACTCCTTGACTAAATCTCCAAACTGTCAATGACTCTGAACTATGTAACCTACTATTTTGGTGGAGAAAAGGGAAAAGAACACCTGGACTTATTAAAAGGCCAGGCGCCACTGATTTATCAACATAGACTGGCTGCCCCCATTTTAGTTCCCCTCCTAACTGTTTTGGGAATAGCTGGATCTACTGCTTTAGGAACTGCACGTCTTGTCACAAGCTCTAAAAATTTTAAGTCCCTCAGCCATCAAATAAATATAGATTTAGGAAAACTAGAAAGGTCAATCTCCAAACTAGAGGTTTCACTAGACTCTCTGACAGAAGTAGTCTTACAAAACAGATGAGGTCTAGATGGTCTCTTTCTGAAACAAGGAGGACATTGTATGGCTCCAGGAGAAACTTGTTTCTATGCAAACCATTCTGGCATAATAAATGACAGTTGGGCGCTTGTGAGAAACAGGTTAAAGGAAAGAGATGAAGCACTAGACGCTTCTGGCAATTGGATCCAAAACCTATTCTCATAGTCCCCTTGGTTGGCTATCATCATTTTAGCCAAAGTTAGGCCCCTAGTCCTTCTCCTGATTGGTATTATTGTAGGACCCTGCCTCTTACAAAAGAATGTAGATGAGGTAAGAATTATGGTCTTGTGAGTCCAGTATAGTCCTTTAGACACAGAAGGAAAAAAAAAATCTGAGGCCTATGATGTGCAAGATTGACATCAAACCTACTAAAACCAGTGGGGAATGTGATAGTAGGAACAAATGTGACTCCATTTTGTTTTATGACTTCATCCTGTAAAACAACCATGCCAAGTAGAAGAGTCATGACTGGAGCAAGATGTTCTTTTCTTTTTGCTATAGAAACCTTTAAGAACACGGAACTAACTAATGGGGTATTGTCTCTATAGCTAGGGTAACGGGGCTCTGTTTCTGTAACTGGGGTGACTGGGCTAACTGTGATTGGTTAGGCTTCCCTCCGCTTGACTGCAGTGTCCCGCTTCTGTAACCTGGCTTGCTTGCATTGGCTAGACCCCCTGAACATCCCTTTTGCAGTTTTCAGGCTTATAAGGAGTGCCCTTGCAATTGTGCGGGGCTGATCAGGGGAACAGCTTTATGTTCTGGTCAGCCACCACCAGTGTGCTTCAATAAAGGCTTGATTCGATTATGTGTGAGTGGTCTGGAAGTCAGTTTATGAGACCCTGGGACGAAGCTTTAAATATAACAGAAGAAATAGCAAATAAATAAGGTGAAATGAAAATGGACCAAAGGAAGTTAGAGCATTCATATCTTTCTGGACATATTGTGACATGCCAGAAATCACAACAACCTGGAGGTTGAGGATGAAAGATCAAAACTGAAGCTTAGTGTAGCAACTTAGTGAGAGACTGTCTCAAAAAATAAATAAATAAAAGGTCTAGAATATATCTTAGTTGTAGAATACCACTGTACCAAAAAAAAAAAAATCAAAATTCCAAATGAAGTATCCTTTACCCTGAAGCCAATGAATACTTAGGAGTTTTAAGAAAATTGTGTGTATGTTGGTTTGGGCCGCTATGAGGTGGCTCAGTATTCTTAGAATTTCATATAAAGGAAATTATCTAAAGAATACCAACCTGTTTTTTTAACATATATTTTGTTCTGACCCCTGAATGTAAAAGTGTTCATTTAATATTATTTTATGTAAAACAATGGGAATATTCAGAATGAGTATCTGAATCAGCATATTTAAAATAGTGAGGATCTTCTAAATCTTATTGGGAAAGGGGCTCTTCTGTGGCAGAACATAAAATTTGGAGGTAATATCTTCAACCACTTATTTTCTAAAATGTCCTATATTGAGTCCCATTTTCCTCTGACATTTTTTTAGATTCTGTGCAAGGATTCAATTGTCAACTTCCAGATTTATATAATTTATAACAACCTGGTATACACAAGTGTGTTCTTTTTTTATCAGAATAAGTAACTTGAGTGAGTAAATGTAGAGACCCCTAATTTATAGGAAATTAATTATAAATATGAATATTGTTCTATTCTGGGGCTTGAAACTGGTACATAAGTTAGTAAAATTTGATGGCAGTGAACACCAAACTTGTGGGATCTGTACTAGATGGTATCAGAACCGAATTATTGGACTACTAGTTGTTGAAACATTGGTTGTTGCTCAAACTTGCACATTTTGTATCAAAAGTGGTTGCAGAGTCAGGAAATGTTGCACAAACTTGTAATCATTGTTATGTGGAAAAATTAGGTAGGAAGAAAGTAAATATGATTCAAGACTCAGTAATTTAGAGACCCTAAGCAACATTGTAAGCCCATTTGTCACAATTAAAAAAACATCAAATTTTTTTGAAATGCGTTTCAGATGTAGAATGCCCCTGGATTAAATCTCTAATTTAAAAAAAAAATGCTGTTTCAGAAGAAAGACATCACAGATCTGAATGTTAAACTAACTTCATGTATGTGTTTGTTCACTAGTGATAACTGATACCCTGGTAAACGGAGTATTTCCAAGCTATCAGAGAGGCATTTAGGGTGCCAGAGCCTTTCAGAATTTTTTTCTTAATGGCTTAGTATTTTCTCACTTTCTACTTTGAAATGAGCCAAGTGAGGATACACAGTGAGAGTGGTTTTATGAATCTGGGAATGTTAAACCTGATATGTCAGTTTCCTTATGAACTGAGAGATTAACAGTCTATTCACTTAATTTGTTTTTTTATTTTTATTTGTTGTTATAACTTTGTGCCATGTGATTCAAGTTGACCCAAGTACCTAAGTGTTTTGTAATAGTTTGCTAGTTAAAATTTTTATTCTTTTGTTTTAGAAGTGAGTTGTGATGTTGTAAAAGTAATTTTTTAAATACACTGTAGATTTATGTTATATTTAAATAATGAGAAGATAGACAACTTTGGAGATAAACATTCAAATAATTATGTGGACTGTTGAAAGTTTTGGTGTGTCTTTAGTGATATCTTATGTCTTCGACACACTAAGGTAGTCACCATCATTTGAGTATTGTTATTACTTATAATTTTGTTATGCATATCTCAAGTATCATTGCTTTGTTTGGTTGTGCTTCTTTTGAATATTCAATAACTAATTGCAACTATTATTTATCCTTTGGAATTATGTTGGATTTTTTCCCACTTTTTGTGCTTCAGTGTTTTGCTTCACATGTGCTGCTCCCTGGGTTTCATTATAACAAAATTAGCCACCAATTTTACTTCTTATAATGAATTATTGGGGCTGGGGATATAGCTCAGTTGGTATAGTGCTTGCCTTTCATGCAAAAAGCCTTGGGTTTAGTCTCGGGCACCACAAAAAAAGTATCGTACTGAATGGTTGACATCACTACCATATATGAAAGCCACCTCTTTTAACTCTCATTAATATTTGTATGAAATTAAGTACTATGTCATTAATCATATGATTTATGTAATATGTATTTCTTTATTTTTATTTCAGGAGCCATTGACATTAAAAGATGTGATCATTGAATTTTCGGAAGAGGAATGGAAATTCCTGGACCCCTCTCAGCAGACTTTGTATGGAGATGTGATGTTAGAGATCTGTAAAAACCTACTCTTTATTGGTGAGCCTAAATTTCATTCAGAATTTTTAATTGAAAACAAATATTTATTTTTTTAACTTTATAGAGTATCTTATGGTAGATTCTATTCTGCATTAAAAAGTTTGTATCATGATTTTAGTACAAAGATTGGGCATTTGTTTATGTGGAAAAGAAAATGTTAATTTTTTTTCTTTTTTATGTTTAACCTATCTTTTCCAAATAGTGCTCACAATGTAGAGAATGAAAATGATTTCAAAGTATTTTAGTGTCTTTGTCTAGACAAAAAATGTTTGAGAAAATAATTTTGTAGACTCTTATAGGATATTTACTCTTTCTTTTTTTCCTAATGAGGGTAACACTAAAAAGACTTATTTAGTTACCAAGAAAATAACAAAACATGACATATTCCATCAAAAATGTATTGATGTCTCTATGTAATATTTAGTCACCACTTGGTCTCCAACGAAATAACCTTGGGATTTGAAGAGAAGTGACAGTAGACATGTCAAGTTGGGTAGAAATCAATGAAGCAAAGAATACAAATAAGAGATCCAAAATTAAAGAGAAATTCACATTTAAAAATATTAATTGATAAGCTTAAATCTGACAGAAAATATTTTTTTCAAGCCTAGGTTTGTTTCAGTTGTAATCATTAAAGATCATTTCATGGTTTCTATTTACCATGCATATCAGTTATTTAAGCTCCCTCTTGTTCTTCAGTGATCTCCCTACATTTAAATTAACAAAATATTGTAGGAAAATCAAAAGAAGAGGGGCTGGGGATGTGGGTCAAGTGGTAGCTCGGTTTCCTGGCAGGCATGCACCCTGGGTTTGATCCTCAGCACCACATACAAACAAAGATGTTGTGTCCACCAAAAAAAAAATAATTCATTCTCTCTGTCTCTCTGTCTCTCTGTCTCTCTCTCTCTCTCTCTCTCTCTCTCTCTCTCTCTTTCTCTCTCCCACTTTCTCTCTCTTTTTTAAAAAAAGAAAATCAAAAGAAGACACAGACAAGTGACAGGAAATGTGGCATAGTGACAGAGAGGCCAAATTGCCAAGCTTTATTTATATCAACAGGTTAATTTAGGTCATTGGGATCACTAGTACATACTGTTCACTTTATTACTAGGCAGATTACAAACTTAACAACATTATGCAGCTTATTTCTCAGTTATATACTAAGTTGCAATGTGCAGTGTTAGGAGTTTTGTGTAGCTCTCAAGAAAGTCCATTGTATAAACTTACTGTTTTATGGACAGGTTTAGACTCAGTGAACCATTGTGCTTGTCTAAAAAGAGAGTTTTTTTTTATTCTGAGGAGTTGTGGGCCAGAGATTATGTTTCAGGCTGATAACACTCTAGTGCAGAGCCTTTTCAAGCAGGGCACTGCCATAGCAGCTTTACATTGCACATGAATTTAATTACTTGACTAGTTCCTAGGGAAAATTGGAGGGCATTCTAAGGCAGGGAAAGAAAGAATTGTCACCCCTACAAATTATTCCACAATGACTGTGAGGATATGCATAACCTGGCATTTATTTGCATTTGGAGGCTCCCTAAAAAATCTGCTCATTTCCACATATCTCTAGGCAAACCATTGTAAGATATTAATATTACAGGAGAGTTTCTTTAATATAATTTAAATATTTATTCATTCAAATTTTTCTCATCAGAACTTTATGTGAATGCTTATATTGAATATTCTGTAAAATTTTTTTACCATATAATGAATAGCAGTATTTAACAATACCTGCTCCTAGTGGTTATGTAAGTATAGCTGATCAGTGTGGTTTAAAGAATAATTTTCAGGGCTGGGGCTGTAGTTTAGTGACAGAGGGCTTGCCTCACACATGTAGGGCATTGTGTTTTATCTTTAGTACTACATAAAAATAAATGGATGAAATAAATGCATTCTATGTTTCTATAGCTACAAAAAATTAAAAGAAAGATTTCTATTGTATTACAATTATTCATAATATTGTAGGTAAAATTTCTCTAATTCTTTGTCTTTTTTGACTCTCACTCTTTAGAGAGCTTCAGTGTTGTTCATTATGTTTTCTCACATTAATGATACTGTTTTTGTTTTTATATCTATATGTAATAATTGAATAGAAATTATCATGACTTGTCACTTTAGGACAACATTAGGTAAAATTAAACTGCATGTGACCCATATGCCAATTTTCAATCAAGTTTTCTATGCTTTTACTTACAAGTATAAATATTACCCCTGTTTTATATATGATTGTATATTGTCTTGATTATTTACTCTGCTTTTGTGCTTAATCATGTAATGTATCCAAATTTTGTTAAATATATAAACACACACACACACATACATACATACAAATACATACATACATACAAACACACACATACACATACAGCAGATTGAACACAGAGGTTCTTGTAATATTGAGCTACGTCATCACCCCCTTTTGACTTTTAGTTTGAAATATACTCTTGCTAAGTGGCAAAAGTTGGAATGGTATTTCCATGTTTCAGCCTTCCAAGTAGCTAGAATTAATGGCATATTCATCATTTCTACATATATAAATCTGTTCTTTTGTCTAGGAGTAAGACTTTAGCTTTTTAAAGGTACCATAAAGATGTTTACAATTCTTTTATCTTTTATATATTTGTCAAATATGTAATTGTGGTCAAAACTGTATATCTTTGCTGAACTTATTATCTTACATATTTTAAATATACTTGTTAGTTCTGTTCATTCAAAATTTTTTGTAACTTTTTTTTTTCTAGAGAATTTGTATCACATTTTTTCTTCAAACAAGTTCTCCTTTTCCTTACTTTTTCATCCCTAATACCATTTCTTTTGGTTTTTATATATGGCTATAGTAGATATCTCTCAGAAGTAGAATTAACTGGTATTTTTTTGGGGGGGAGTGTGAATTACTCTTTTACTTAACATATTCTCCTGAATGTTGATCATTGTAGATATTACATAATTTATTATCTTTGAAAAGATTTATAACTTTTTCATTCAAAATTGCCTTCATGTAGCCATTTGAAATGATATTTGATTGGCTTGCCATATTGATCTCTTTTGAATGTTGTTTAATGAGAATATGTCTGTAAATATATTTTGATTTGACCATCAAATTGAGGTCTAATTGATATACTTTCAATTTTATTACTCATGGCTTTCTCATTTAACCTCATTCCATTGAATATTGTAGCTTTTATTATTTTATATCAGGAAGCATTATTAATTTTTTATGTGTAGTTATGGATGCACCAAGAATATTCTAAAGAATTGTTCAAATAACTTATTTTGTTTACACAAAAATAGTATTGATTGTTTGGTGTTACATATACTTCTTAGTTTTGGGGGGATGCTACTGGCATTTATTTTTTAGAGCAGGTGCTTAACCACTGAGCCACATCAATAACTCTTTTTGGGGAAGGGTACTGGGGATTGACCTCAGGGGCACTTGTCCACTGAGCTACATCTCAAGCACCATTTTTTATTTTACATAGAATCATGGTCTCCTTGATTTGCTTATCACCTTGCTGTTGATGAGGCTGCCTTTGAACTCACAATCCTGCTGTTTCAGACTCCCAAGCTGCTTGAATTACAGGTGTATATTACTGTGCCTAGCTGGTAGCTATTTTTATATTTTATTTTGTGATAGAGACTAGGTAAGTTGCTTAGGGCCTTGCTTAATTGCTGAATTTACCTTTAAACACTTATTCATAAATTTTGAATATCACTGTCACTTTTTCCTTCCAATTTATTATTTTATGTTACAAAGCAACTTCAATGTTTTAATATCTTTAACTTTTTTGTATTTTTAACCTGATCTCTTTGGAACAATATTCCATACACTATAAAGAAGATTGCCTCTGTAAACCTAATTAGTTTTTAATGTTTTCTGAAGTTTTTTCATTCTCTGGGACCTAATGCAATCATATTTTTTTTATTTGCATCAACTGGGGATTGATGTATGCTAGTATTACTGTGTTGTTTTTTATGCTGTTGAATTTTTTTTTTCTGTGATTTCTTTCTAGAATTGTTTTTCTGTGATTTCTTTCTATAAAAATATGATTTGAGTTACAAATGTTTCTACTATGATTGTTTTCCAGTGATTAGTCATATTTATCTTTATATGATATTCTACTTTGTATCTCATTTATATAATTATTATCACCTTTGCAATTTTGAATGTAATATTATATCATTTTGTTTTTTGTCTTTTTGTTACCTTATATCTTAAGAGAACTTTATGTAGATTTGCATCTGACATAGTTAATATATTTTTATTTTATTTTAATATATTCTTTTAATCACATTGTTCTCTGATTATTTGTTTTCAAATTAGGTTATTTCTACATAAATTACTGATGAGAAAGAACTTATTTCTCTAGATTTCAAATTTTGTTGATATTTATAAATTTATCTACTATAAAAAAACTGCCTTAATTTGTATTTCATAAATTTTAAGATAATTTTTAAATTTTGCTGGGGTTGAATATACTCTTTATTGTGTGAGCTATTGTTTTCATTGGTATTTTTCTATTCAAAATTGGTTCAACTAGATTATTATAGTCATTTTGTAAAATATTTGGAATTACAAAGTAAAGAAAAAAAGGTTATGTGCAATGATATATAAATTTAATTCCATATAACTAGAAAGCTGAGACAGTGGAATGCCAGTTTAAAATAAATTTCAGCATCTTTTTGATAAGCTATCTTTAAAAAAAGTATATAGATATAGATATAGAAATATAGAAATAGATATATAGAAATACAGAAATGCCTGTGGATTTAGTTTGGTGAAACAATACCCCTGTGTTCTCTTATGAAAAAATCCCCCCAAAGATAATAATATAAATAAATAAGAGATATACATTTCCTGAAATATTTGTGTCACAGGTGGAGTCTGAATATGTTGAAGTTAAGGGCTATGATTTGAAATTGTTGTACTAATATTAGTCAGTTTGTATTTTGTCCTCATCTGTGGTGGTATAATTTCTTATGGTAATTTTCAAAATTCTCAAAGCTTTTGTCATCATATTGTAATAAAATCTATATATTTTTGAGTAATAATGGCCTTGAATCATACTTTTCTCTTGCTATTCCCCCCCACTTTGATAAAGTTTTATATAATTGCAGAGTTATTCAACATAGCAAGTGAAATAACTTTCTATTATTTTTTTTTAGGTATGACTTCTAATCAAAACCAAAAATTTTCAGGAGAGCAAGAAATAAAATATTCTTTGCAAAACTTGAAAAAGCAAAGGTATGGAAAGCAGGACAGTTAATACTTGGTTTTAAACAAGAAATTTAAATTGAAAGAGGGGGAAGTTCAGAAAATTTGTGTGAATGAGTGGAAAAAAACATGAAAATTATTTATTCATAAAAATACAAGTTCATTAGTTTATAATATTACAAACATCTATAAAGACTGACTGCTCAACTAGTGCCATTCAGTTTTTATTTGGTTAAACTTTAAATTACATTATTGTAATTTTAAAATTTTTACTACTCAGTATTTTGTGTAAAACCACTTGCAATACACAAAATTTTAAATTGCAAAAGTATGTATCAAATTACATTTACACGATGTTTACAGGGCATTATGAAGCTGTATCTTAAAAATATCTTTAGAAAAATAAAGACTAAACCAGTTTGCTCAGCTTTTAAATAGGATTAGAATAGAAATAGGCATTATAATGAAAAACTCAAAAAGTTATAAAATGCTTATTATCATTTACATTTTTAAAAGTTTTGATTATCTCTACATAAGTGCAGGTTAGAGAAAAGTGTACGGATCATTAATTTAAAGTTGCAGCATTCTAGTCTGTCTTTTTTATAAAGTAATAAGAAGGAGATTTTCTACACAGTATAGACAAATTGTCTTTTAATTTAAACACATGTGTAGTATTTCTACTTAAAGAAAAGAAAAACATGCAGATTAAGAAATGCTGCAACAAGCCTTACTAAGACATCTGTGTTGAAAAGAACAATTCTGTAATTAAATGTGTTTACAGTGAAAGTTTGGTAGGTATTGCTTTTTAAATGCAATAATAATTAAGAAAAAAAAGGAATAGAGAAGCAGTTTAATCTTTCTAAAACACATCAAATAAGCATAGAGCTCATCTCTCATGTATGACAATCAAAACACAGAAAAGTCTCAGGAACATTTAGCACAGTCTCCCAGAAAACCCACAGCCCAAATGGCTTGCAGGAATGCATAACACCCCAAAAGCAGACATGAGGGTCTTGGGAGAATTGTGAAAGTCTTCTGACACTTTTCTGGGATTGTGCTAAGAGGTATAAAACATGCCTGGAATAGAAGTAGTAGGGATGGTATGGGGCAAATTAAGAACAATGGAGGGCTTAAGCTAATAATTGTATAACCCTTTGAGAAAAGTAAAGCAGCCACAGTGGTGATTTAAGACAACCTTTGAATGAGGAATGGCTTACAATTAAACTTCTCCTCTGTAAGAAAAAAAAGATCTATAATCTCTTTGTCATTTCATGATTCTGTTTACCATTTCAGAAGCCCACTTCTGTACAACCTTCTCCCTGAAACTTGATAGTTTGAGTCAAAGGTGCTTGTAAAAATTTATTTATAATTTTAATTCAACTTGAAGCAGTCTTTTTGTAGTTACCAATGTATTTATGGCTCATAAGTTAGCATAATTAGGGCTGGGGATGTGGCTCAAATGGTAGCGTGCTTGCCTGGCATGCTTGTAGCCTGGGTTCGATCCTCAGCACCACATACAAACAAAGATGTTGTGTCCACCGAAAAACTAAAAAAAAAATAAATATTAAAACTCTCTCTCTCTCTCTCTCAAAAGAAAAAAAAAAGTTAGCATAATTACTCCATGTCATGGAACATCAAGCATCCCACCTGAGTAATTTGTTTTTTGGAAGGTGATGAGCCATCTGAAAAAAAAATAAGTATCTGAAATAATTAGTAAAGGAATATAAGACCTGGCAAGAACTTATGTTAAAAGAGGTAAAACATCTTATAGATTCTCTAGACCACATAAGTTCTGAAAAACAATTGCTAGATAATTTTTCCAGTTCTTTATTTAAGGGAGTGTGCATCAAAATAGGAATAAGATTTCAACAGTAAGAATCTTTCTTGAGACAGGTTGATTGACATTCTGACATGTCTCACCCATCTCTGTCATGCTAAGTGGCTATATGGCTCCAATGGTTGATAGCATCTCCAGTGTCATGTTGAATTTAGACAAAACTAGGTAGTATATAACATACACTGGATAGTCTCAAACCAGCTGGATTTCAACTGTGAGTTCAGAGATACCAGACTTTTTTCCCTAAAGACTTCCATGCTTTTTTTTTTAATTTCATGCACAGTTTATTGATATCTTTCAGGAGCTCTATCTGACATGTACTGCTTCATCTTTCATATCAACAGGTATTTTGACCAGACTCCTCGTGAATATCCCAAAAGATCTATGCATTTTTGTGATTTTGGATGGAATGGGAAAAATTTTCCAAGTGTGAGAAATAGAGACTTCCTGGATCCTATACATGTTTCTAGTGAACTAAATCCTGTTGCCATTAGATTTTTCTGAGGTCCTAAGATTACTTATCTGTGCATCTAAAATAATATGTTTTTGACAAATCAGTAGTATTCTCTAACTTATTTCAGTGAGCTAGTTACATAGAAAGAATTTTAAAAACACCCTCAGTGATAGATATTTTTGCTGGAAAGTTGAGCAGCCCAGCTCAGATGAAGTTTGTTCTTTGGCTTAATGAAGAATACTCTGACACATCAGGACAATGATTATGTCCCAGTGCCTGCAGGATTTTCCACAAATTAAAACTAGTCAATAGTGTGTTGGAGGCAAGGTGGATCTGTAGGGATTTGGGACATTGGCTAAGCTGGAGAGAGACAACAACACATATGGCAGTCACATTTGAGGACTTGTGGGTGCTTGTGAATATATTTGAACAGCATTTGTAATTATACCATGGGTCTAAAAATAAAAAAAAAATGCAATGGAGTCTATTTCATGCTATAGTTAGTCACTGGAATAATTTACAATTCACAATTGAGTAAATATCCACAAAGATTTCTTTAGACAATTTAGATGAAAAAGAAGGAGAAGGAGAAGGAGAAGAAGAAATTTCTGAGTTTTAGTAGTCTCCCTGATAATTACTTTACAAATATGATGAAATGAACAGTTTCTCCTTGTGGCAATGCATGGAATTGTAATGACTGTGGGAGTAATTGTACTTTCCTAATATTGCTTTATTTAAAAGTGGAAAGAATTTTAAAAACACCCTCAGTGATACTCAAAGAGAACTATATTTATGATAAATCTTTTAGGACCTGTTGACTGTCTCTACCCTAGGTAATTCACAGCATAGTAGATTTGGTGTAAAACAATGTAAATTCTGTGAAAGACATTAAAATTGTCTTCTTTTTTAAATCCTAGAAATCACCCATGTGATCGTTTAAAAGAGCTTTACAATGACAAAAGTAAAAAGTTTTTAATCCATACCCAAAATTTATTTATCCAAGCTTTTATAATCAAGAGACAAATTACAGCTATAAGGCATGTGAAATCGTTTTTAATAAAACTACAAAAATTCCTGAACTCCAGAGAATTAATATTGGTGGGAAGCTCTACAAGTTAAAAAAATATGTAAAAGCATTTAAAAATAACTCAATCCTTTATCAGAGCAGTGATAAATCCTCCATAAGAAAAGAATGTGAAAAATATTTTACTCAAATTCTATGTGTTACTAAAAACAATAGTCTTTACAATGGAGATAAACCTTACAAACTGAAGAAATGTGAAAATGTCTTTAAGTGTTGCTCAAACCTCTTTAAACACTACAGTAATCATACTGGAGAGAAAATCTGGAAACATAAAGAAAGTGTCAAAGCTTTTAATAAAAAATTACACCTTCCTGAACACCAGAAAATTTATACTGGCCAAAAGCCATACAAATGTAAAGAATGTAAAAAAACTTTTGATCGAAAACCATGCCTTATTCGACATCAGAAGATTCATACTGGACAGAAGCCATACAAATGTGAAGAATGTAGAAAAGCTTTTTATCAAAAATCATGCCTTTTTCGACACCAGAAAATTCATACTGGAGAAAAGCCATACAAATGTAAAGAATGTGAAAAGGCTTTTAATCAAAATTCACACCTGACTGAACACCAGAGACTTCATACTGGAGAAAAGCCTTACAAATGTAAAGAATGTGGCAATGCTTTTAATCGAAAATCACACCGTACTGAACACCAAAGACTTCATATTGGAGAAAAGCCATACAAATGTAAAGAATGTGGCAAAGCTTTTAATAAAAAATCTTGCCTTACTCAACACCAGAATTCATACTGGAGAAAAGCCATACAAATGTAAAGAATGTGGCAAAGCTTTTAATACAAAAT
The DNA here is from genome assembly GCF_048772815.1 of Callospermophilus lateralis. Classification (NCBI taxonomy): domain Eukaryota; kingdom Metazoa; phylum Chordata; class Mammalia; order Rodentia; family Sciuridae; genus Callospermophilus; species Callospermophilus lateralis. Next base: position 37,105 of record NW_027513019.1, read on the forward strand.
CCTGTCTTACTCAACACCAGAGAATCCATACAGGAGAAAAGCCACACAAATGTAAAGAATGCAGGAAAGCTTTTAATAAAAAATCATGCCTTACTCGACACCAGAGAATTCATACAGGAGAAAAGCCATACAAATGTAAAGAATGTGGCAAAGCTTTTAATCGAAAATCACACCTTACTCGACACCAGAGACTTCATACTGGAGAAATGCCATACAAATGTAAAGAATGTTGCAAAGCTTTTAATCAAAAATCTTGCCTTACTCAACACCAGAGAATTCATACTGGAGAAAAGCCATACAAATGTAAAGAATGTGGGAAAGCTTTTAATCAAAAATCTTGCCTTACTCAACACCAGAGAATTCATACTGGAGAAAAGCCATACAAATGTAAAGAATGTGGCAAAGCTTTTAATCAAAAATCTTGCCTTACTCAACACCAGAGAATTCATACTGGAGAAAAGCCATACAAATGTAAAGAATGTGGGAAAGCTTTTAATCGAAAATCACACCTTACTCGACACCAGAGACTTCATACTGGAGAAATGCCATACAAATGTAAAGAATGTTGCAAAGCTTTTAATCAAAAATCTTGCCTTACTAAACACCAGAGAATTCATACTGGAGAAAAGCCATACAAGTGTAAAGAATGTGGCAAAGCTTTTAATAAAAAATCATGCCTTACTCGACACCAGAGAATTCATACAGGAGAAAAGCAATACAAATGTAAAGAATGTGGCAAAGCTTTTAATAGAAAATCACACCTTACTCGACACCAGAGTCTTCATACTGGAGAAATGCCATACAAATGTAAAGAATGTGGCAAAGCTTTGAATCAAAAATCATGCCTTACTCAACACCAGAGAATTGATACTGGGGAGAAACCATACAAATATCTGTAATGAAGCAAATCTTCTAATTGAAGGTCACTTCTTAGTCAACACCAGAGGCTGCATATCAGAGAAAAGCCATAGAAATTTGGAAAATGTGGGAAAGCTTTTAATCAAATATTGTAACTTATTTGACATCAGAGAATTAATACTAGGAAAAAGTCATACAAGTTTAAAGGATATGGCAATGCTCTTTATCAAAGATCACACATTTCTGAACACCAGAGAATTCATACTGGGGAGAAACCATACAAATGCAAAGAATATGGCAAAGCTATTCTATTAGGAAAAGTATTGTTGTTCACCAAATATTCATACTGGATAAGAGCCATGTAAATGTTAAGAATGTGGCAAATTTTCAGTATGCTTCAAGTGTTAACAACAAACAGATCGTTCATACTTGCAACAATTCTCACAAATACATAGACTGTAAAAGTCATTTCCTGTAAGATGAAACCTCATTGGTCACCAGAAAGTTCATACTGGAAAGAAAAATTACCATTGCCCAGAGATAGCTCCACAGCACTGACTCCATAAAATTCCAACCCTTGCCCAACTGGCCATTACTCATTAGCCCATGGAAGTGGACAGGAAGCATGATTGGATGATCTGGTTTCTTTCCTTCTGTGTACCTCTCTAGGTTCAATTGTCATTTCCTCAGTTTCTCTGTATTGATTGAATTCAAATCATCTTTTTTTTTTCAAAAGCTATATTTGGACATAAAGGCCTACTTGTACCAAACCAACTCATTAATAAAATTATCTTATGCCTGAATTCTATGATCACATCAATATTTTTTCCATAATCTCAGCTGGACACAATGGTCCTATGTCAATGTCTTATTTATTTATTTTATTTTATTTTCGGGGTATACCGAGGATTAAATTCAGGTGCACTCATCGAATAAGTCACATCCCAGCCCTATTTTGTATTTATTTAGAGACACAATTTCACTGAGTTGCTTAAGGTATCACTTTTACTACAAAGACTGGATTTGATCTTGTGGTTCTCCTGCCTCAGCCTCCTGCACTACTTGGATGCAAGGCATGCATCCCTGAACCCAGAAATCATTGTCTTTTGTTTTGTAGTTAATTAAAAAATTTTATTCAGGGTTTCATGTCCATAAAAAGATTCAAAAGATGATTTTGTCACACTTCAGGCATCAGATTCTGGCGTTTAAAATGTCCTGCATGATACATCTTAGTTTTCTACATCAAATGCAGAGTTCAAAAGTTTGAAACCAGATGGTGGAGAAACAAAGATATTGAACAGCGAAATGCAACACATGGCGTGGTTAAATCCACTCATGTAGTGGCTATAAATGCTCACACTAAATAGACATCAAGAGGCCTGTCCATGACCTCTGAGAGTCCTGAGCCTCCATTCAGATTTTGAGCCCCTGAGACTTCAAAGGGTCTGCACAAACGAGAGTGAAGCATACTAACTTTTTCCACTCTTAAACATACTATTGCATTAACTAGACACACCAGAGGAAGAACTGTGTGTCTTTGTACCAAAGTGTGGCTCTACTTGCATATATATGACATCTGTTTTAGAGAACACTGATGTTCTCTAAAACAGATGTCATATATACCTAATGAAACATAGTTGCCCTTTTTTCTCTTAATAGAAAACCACAGCCCTGCATATTTTTAAAACAATTTTGTTACAGTTGAAAAAAAAGAATGGTTAAATAATTGTGTCAATGAAAAGCGTTTGAACTGATGAGTCCATCCTTCCAGTAGTACTTACAAGGATACAGTTGTGTCACCCAGGAAAAGGCAGGTCTGTCCCAAGCCACACTGTGAAATCTCAGAAAGTTACATATTTCCCTGGACCCATCCTCGGTTCTTCAAGTTGCTTCTACCAAGTAATGATGTTTTTAATGGTTAATAAAGTATAAGCAAATCTCTTCTACTGCAGTACTTCAGGTTCTTTCAGTATTCTGGAAGACTCAAACTTCAGCTGGGCACACTGGTACACACTTTTCATCCAAGCAGCAGGGGAGTTCAAGGAAGGAGAATCACAGTTCCAAAACCAGCCTCAGCAATTTCACATGAATCTAAGCAACTTAGGAAGATCCTAACTATAAATAAAAAGATTTGGGAATGTGGCTTAGTGGTAGAAAGCACTTTGGTTTGATCCCTGGTACCAAAAAAAAAGACAAAGAGGCTCAGGTTTTGTGGTCATAAGACTCAGTTTATGCAGTACATAAGTCTGAACAATTGCATTATTTTATTTTTTTTAATTATATTAGCTATAGTTACTTAGTGATCACCATAGTACTATAAAGCACAGATATCTCCACTAACTTTTACTGTCACGGAAATAGCTCCATAAGAATCCCACAATATTAAGATGATGCCTCTGTTGATGCAGGGATTCATTTGGTAGCCTCTGTTCAATTACTCTCTCACAACAAGTGTGCACGTAACCGCTGAAAGTTTCAGTAATTCAGACTCAAAAATTATGCCTTACTCAACGCCAGAGAATTCATACTGGAGAAAACCCATACAAATGTAAAGAAGGTGGCAAAGCTTTTAAGAAAAGTTTATGCCTTATTCAACATCAGAGAACTCATACTGGCAGTGGATACACCCAGTGGACACTGGGCATTTTAGAGGCATTTTTATTTTCAAGTAGGGAATAGGATTACTAATCATCATCATCATGGGCAAGCCTCTTACCAAAAACAAGCCTTTGGTCTCTACGTTTTACCATGTTGAGGCTCAGGGTAGATCATACAGCTAAAAAAAAAAAACTGATATTTTTCTAATTTATTTTTTCTCCCAGTGCTTTAAGCACAATGATTGTCTCCCAGTAATGAGGAAGGTAGGAAAGAAACAAGAGAAGGAGCAGAAGGAGACACACAGCATATTATCAGGAGAAACCTAAAGCCTGCAGACAGGAGAATTATTAATTTGGGCCTGATTGTGTTGCTACAAACTCTCTGTCAAAGAGTTCTACCATCCTTCACAAACCTTACCAGTCTCATGTCAGTTGTCAGTATCAAGCCAGATGCCCCTACTTGAATAACAGACAAGATCCTTTTTTAGCAGAAACCCCATCGAGTAAGCAGTCATTCCACCTGTTCTTTTCCAATAATGAATAGTGAGTCATTGAGAACTTCACCTGCATTCTTGTGCACACAGAGACACACATACACACATACACACACACACACACACACACACACACAAAATTATTTTTCAGGCCTTCAGATTCTGCAACCCAATGCTGGATCTGGTTACTTGGGACAATATCTTGACATCTACAAGAAAAACCTTTGACTTCTGCTCCTGCACATTCCAGAATTTTCTGTGCAGTGTTTCACTTTCCCCTTCCAAGATGCTATCCGCGAGAAAAAAAGCTAAAGTGAGATTCAAAGCCTTGCCACTGCCATCTTCTCTGTATCTGAGTAGTCTGCTTTGTCCCATATATCCTGAGTTTTCCCCAGGCAGGTATCACCTGGTGACAAATTGAGGATCAAAGACAGAGGAGAGACTGTTGACAGGCATCAGAATTCTCTGCTCTGCTGGCCAAGATTTAAGGCTCACTGGAAGACACTCTATTAAAACAAAAAGTCCTGCTGCTCCGCAGTCACACACAAGGCTGGATAGAGTCCATTTTAAAATTTTACCATCAGCCAGGATCTCACTAAAATGTTCAGGCTGACCCTGAACTTACAATCCACCAGCATCGGTCCCCTGAATCACATGATTTATAAGCATGGACCTCACCCAGGCATGGACCACTTCACCCAGTCATGACCTTCTGGAGAGAGCTAATTTTTAGAGATAGTCAGCCATCTTCCCATGTTGTTCATGTGAAAATTAACTAATAAAATTTTCATACTACCAATATCCTTCCTGTTATGCTCCCAGCATCCAAAGTCAGTTTTTGTCTGACCAAATAATGGCATGTCCAGTTACCAGAATAACAGAGATGGCTCATGCCCCCTAAAGTTCACTGAAATTATAATAACATAATAACCCTAAATCCACTTATGCTGTATCAACTTTTCTTCCTGCATGAATAGAAGAAAGTCTCTTTTACATGGTCTCTATCACCTCCCACACCCTCATCTCCTGACCAAGCCTGGAGCTTCCCAAATGGTTTTTCACTACTGTTTATAGAAAACTCTAACTCTCTGTGACAGTGCATGTGTTCATTCGCATCTCCTATATATGATTAAAACAAATCCTAAGCACTATTATGACAATGGTAAATCTATAAATCTCCTCAAAAGGGCCAGAGCAACTCCATCTGTAACCTGTGCCACTTGGACTTTGTCATGGGGAGGCACCGAAGCCCCTCCTTTCTGTTATGCCTTCCCCATCTTAGTGCTGGGGAACACAAAAGTCTTCCAGAGGTGGGAGGAAAGGAAGGGCTCCACACCTGGAATGTGGGAATTGTGCAGGCACTGTTCCTGTTGCATGCAGTCTCTTTCACCATTGTTGTAAATGTGGGTTGCAGAAGTGGTACATTAGCAGATAAAGTCCACAATAGTCCAGAGTAGAGCTAGGCTTGGATTCTAATTCGAGATATCTTCCAATCTTCTCAGTTACGTTCCTTATAAACACTTTAAAGCATCAAAAAAAAAGGCAGGCCATGTATTCTCGGTGTTCATTAAAACCAGAGTATACTTTTCAGGAGAAGAAAATATTGACTCTACTTTTCTCTTCGAGATTGGTATTATTAAGGCCTATGACCATACCCCTGCCACTACCAGAACTTCAGGCTGTGGGCAAATAATTAGCCTGTCCTGTATGAGGAGGAGGACCTGCACCATTTTCAATAAATTTCCTGCTACAGTACTATAGTAGTACTGTAGTCAAAGACCCTGGCTTCATTTCACTTTCTGGAATCTGCAGTAAAACCTGCCTCAGCATAGGGTCACTTCAGGGACTCTGATGGGAGCAACCAAGAGAAGCCCCCAGCCACCTGCAGAGCGCCTCCACTGGCAAAACAAAAGAAAAGAAAATAAAAATCACACTCGCCATCTAGCGGTCTTATCGGGCAACTGTGGGGATCTGCACATCATGATCCAGAATCTTTTTTAAGAAAACCATAGTCCATCGAATCAGGGTTACAGTGAAGTAACATGGCCTTTAGAGATTTTTAAATTTTTTTTAATATTTTCTTTTTAGTTTGAGGTGGATGTAATTTTTATAAAATTTTATTTTTATGTGGTGCTGAGGATCAAACCCATGCCTCATGCATGCTATGAGAACACTCTTCCACTGAGTCACAAATCCAGCCCCCTTTAGAGTTTTTAAACAAGAGATTAGGTTATTGCTTTAATCTCTGGAAAAGAAGTAAAGGTTAAAATGTTTACAGGGTTTGACTCTTAGCTGTGGGTGCTGTGGTTGAAGGTCTTAATGAGGTCATTGCAACATGATTCCCTAAACATTTCAGCAGGAGAGATCCATGCACCCAGCCCCTTGGATCTCAGGGTCTGTCAACCAGGGCTGAAATTAGACAATTTTGGATGCAGGTCATTAAGGTGTAAGTTAGTGAGGTCATAATAACATTTTTTTTTTTGTAAAATGGTGAAAAAAAATGCTCTTTTAAGAGAGACCAAATCAGGACACAGATTATAAGCCCCAATCGTGGAACTGAATGGATAATACAAATTAAGATTTGTGAGCCACCCTGAGTCTCATATAATAAAGCTGAGCTGCAACCTGAGAATCCACATTTCTATCCAGTTCTCTGGTAAAACTTATGTTTGTCTGGGGGTGCAGTCTTTGGGACATAGGATCAACAACAGCATGGTTTAGGCTAAACTACTTCTTGCTAAATGATAGGGGACAGATGTGAGTGGTGAGAGCATGAGGTTCAGGGAATAATTCTATAAAGTGGGGATCACTGTGCTGACCCCCACATGTTTTTCTCTTCATGAAGAAATTAACCTGTAACCCTGCCTGCCTTAAGTGGACAGGATATAACACATTTCTCAGTAAACTGTTTGTTACCTGCAGGAGAAACTCAGATATAAAATAAATGTCCATAAGAGGAAGCCATGTTACACTTGAGAAAGGAACTTTTGTGACTCTTTCCACATACCAGATTCTGAAACACATAGAAATAAAAATATTTTTCCTAGCTCTAAAATCTGCAAGAATTTATGGTTAAGAATCCAATTAGAATCAGTTGCATTGGCCAAGGTGACATAAAGTTATCATAGCGTGGGGACTTGACACTTGGATGTCATCCAGCTGTCAGTTCAAAGTCAAGTAGTAGGCCTGTGTGGGACTCTTTGGAAACTTCTCTGGGATACCCAACAAAAGTAAATTGCATAAAAGAAACACTGTCTCTCTCTCCTCTCAGAGGACCCATTATCTACTATGAGAGTGTCCCCTTTCCTTGTTTATCTATTCAACAAACTCACGCCTTTTATTCTGAGTGAAATATCTTAAATCATTCTGACTTAGTTAAAAGAATTAGAGTTTTAAAGGGGGCCTTCTTACTTTCTCAGTTTATTTGAAGTCACCAACCTTGTATCATTAAACATTTACAAAGTTCTCATGATATACATGAAGCTTGCTCCACCTACCTTTTCAAATTTTACAAAATTGTAGTCTCCAGCTCTTTCAGGCAAAGCCAAAAGATAGAGCTAAGATAAGCTAAGATAAAGCTAAATGATGTGACTGTCTTTTTCCTCACACACCTGTGGTTAGGACCACCAGGAGATAAGGTTGAGCCCAGTTCCTGTGCAGCAAAAACCTTTGGTTCCCACTTATGCATCCAAAATACCAATGAGGTGAGGATGGTCATTATCCACAGTATGTGAGTCCAGGTATGAAATGTTTTCACAAGATGCATGCACATTTTCATCACTTTCAAATAAAGATTTGCATGTGAGGTGTTTTATGCTGGAAACTCACCCAAACAAAGGTAAGCCTGTGCACTCAACAACCAGAAGAATTTAAACAAAGGATCAGTTCCATCTTGTATCTCCAGCATAAGGGGCTCTGGTAAATGCTTGGTTTAATAAACCACACTTAGTTTAGAAATAAGCAATAATCTGATACCCACCCAAAATTCTGTTCAGCCTATTCAAACCACTAGTACATGTAGCCAATCAGAAGTTATCCCTGCTCAAGGGAACCTCAAGAAATTAGAATGTATAACCTGGCTGTTCTTGTTCTACTCAATCAAGGAATGTATCTTAGTTGATATGGTTTCTACTGGAGGGCTTGCAACAGCTCATTTGACCCAGAGGATCCCTGTTCTGACTTCATAGGGGTCAGGACACTGACCAGAGGAAGGCAAGAGACTTCATCCAATAGTACACTTCTTTTTCATCCTTTTAGATTGGGATAGACACATGGGATTTTTATTGAGTTTCCTGGGGTGCTGAGAATGTAATTCACAGCCACACACAGGGCCAAGAGTCTGATTAAGACACAACTTTTACAAAGCACTTTACTTAAAGGGCACAGATTAGGCCTCTTCATTTCCATTTGAAACTGTTTTCTTGAGGAGTCCCAAAGGAGTGCCCTAAGGCAAACACCTCCCTGACATTCAGGGGAAGAGAACAATAGGGAAGAAAGAAGCCTGGAGAAAAACTTTTCTTTAATTGAAAGCTGTGAATCAGACTAAAATATAGTAATGCAAATTCGGGAGCATAGCAACTGACATTTAAAGGGTCAGAAAACAAATAGTGAAATCCATGAAAACCAGAAAGTTCTAGCTTCAAGGGCTTAATATGAGAACACTTGGTAATGAGAATGAGAAATCTAAAATAGGAGAAGTAAAAGTTTTTAAAATTTGATAAAACTTCATGTATTTATCTTGTACAGTATGATTTTTTGAAATACAGATACCAAGACCTGGGTATTAGATCTTCTCATTACTACTGGGTATATTTTATTTAATTTTAATTCAAATTAAATCTTGTGTAGTCACACTTGGCTAGTGGTTTCTGCTTTGGTCTGTGTAGCGGTATGTATGTTCTCAGGAATGGCCCGAGTCACCGGACATGTGAATGACCTGCTTTGCAAGAGAATTCTGTAAGTGTTTTTAATGTTTGTTAGTGCATTATAGTACAAGTAACAGTGTGGTTCATTTTGACATAATCATACCTGCATGGAATATAATTTGCTCTATTTTAGTCCCTTGTACTTCAATCCTTCAACCCCCTCTTCCCTCCCCATTCCTCTTCCTCTATTCTAGTCTTCCTTCTATTTATTATTTTTTTAAATTAGTGCCTTATGAGTGTAAAGTTTATATATATATATATATATATATATATGAAATTGATATATATATATATATATATATATATATATATATATATATATATATATCAATTTCATTCCACCATTTCTCATCCATCCTTCCCTCCCCTCAAGCAAGACTTTTCCTCTATTACACTGATCTCCCTTCTATTTTCATGGTGTTACACCCCCTTTTTTATTTTGGTAAAGCTTCTGCATGAGAAATACTTGAACCTTGATTCAACCAGTTCTATCCATTTACCAACAAATGCCATAATTTTTTTTTATGACTGACTAAAACTCCATTGTGTATATAAACATCATGTTTTTTGATTCATTTCAGTTCAGGCACCTGGACTGGTTTCATAACTTGACTATTGTGAGTTGTGCTGCCATAAAGATTGATGTGGCTGAATCACTATAGTAACATAGGTTTCAGTTCATTTGAATAAGTACTGAGGAGTGGGATAGCTGGGTCACATGATGGTTCCATTCCTAGTTTTTTTTTTTTTTTTTTGGAGGGGGGTGTCTGTACTGCTTTCTAGAGTTGTACTATTCTTAATTGTTTTTTTTTGTCTGCATCTTCCCATTTTCTCTTAGCATCAAGCTTATAACAGATTCAGTTTTGTCTTAGATGACATCCTAGTTCAATGATCTTTAAGTTACTAGTTTTAGTTTAATTTGTGCCAGTAAAAATTGTTATTTCTGTATTCTAGGTAATTGAGTAGAATTACACTTGAAATTCTAATTTCAATTTGTTATATGAAAAGCATTCTGCCATTATGTATTACACATATAGAACACAATGTTTTGAGACACTTATTGTACACAAAGTATTTTCATACCATTTGTGTCTTATACATATACTTAGGGCAAAGGGAAGGGAGAGGAAAGGAGTGGGGAAAGTAGGAATGCTGGTGGAATGAGTTAGACCTCATTACCCTATCTAAAGTTCCTCCATCCCTCCCATGATCCCCCCACCAATCGCCATTATGCATCTGCAAGCTCATATCAAAGAAAACATTCGGCCTTTGGTTTTGGGATTGGCTTGCTTCACTTAGCATGATATTCCCTGACTCCATCCATATACCTGCAAATGCCATGACTTTATTTCCTTTTATTGCTGAGTAATGTTCCGTTGTGTATATATACAAAAGTTTCCCTATCCATTCATCTACTGAAGGGCATCTGGGTTGGTTCCACAATTTAGCTTTTATGAATTGTGCTGCTATAAACATTGATGTGGCTGTGTCACTGTAGTATGCCGTTTTTAAGTCTTTTGGGTATAGACCAAGGAGTGCGATAGCTGGGTCAAATGGTGGTTCCATCCCCAGTTTCCAGGGAATCTCCATACTGCTTTCTAGATTGCTGGCGGGACTGCAAATTGGTACAGCTGATGTATGCGTATGCCTTTTTCCCTACATCCTATGCTCCCACTAATAGCACCCGAGTTCCTAGAGCCCCACTTTATCACCAGTACTTTGGATTCCCCAGACTATTGAAAATTTGCCATTATGACGACATGTTTATTTCTATGTGATTTTTTTTTCCTAGACTGCAATTGAAGTGGGAATTCTTTTGCAGTTTTGTTTTACTTTTGTACATATTTGGCCATTAGCAATAGAAACAGATGTTCACATACTTTCTTTTGAGGAGGGATTACAGTGATTTACAAAGTGGCATGAAATAAAGCATTTCTACTTTGGTCTTGTATACCTCCAAAGTCAGTGCCCTTTTTCCAGAGGAGTAATTGTCTACTACAATTACAGCATTACTTCAGCAGCATTTTGAAGAAATGAAAGAATCTTGAGTGGTGTCTTCTTCAGTATTGTTGCACCCAAGATTGGTACTAAGTCAAGGGCACCTGTAGACTGAATCAATGGGATGCAAACAGGAACCAAGAAGCATTGTGTCTTAAACAAGGGTAAGATGTTTCCATTTAGTTTGCATTACCCTCCAGTATCTGAAAAGAGTGAAAAGGATTATTTCTACAGCAGGGTGAGTTTGATTGCACATGTAGCATTTGAAACTCAATTGCTAGTGATGTCAGAGTTATCAGCTTAAAAATGAACACTACAGTAAGATAAAACAGTGTTGAAGTAAATCGTTAAGGAAATAGGGATAGAATAAAACTTTAGGTGAAAAGAATAATCTGAAAGGAGGAGGAACATAATTTTAACACAAATCCGGGAAGCAAGGTTATATATTCTCTCTCTCTCTCCCCTTCTCCCCCACCAACCACTTAGGAAGTTCACACTTTACCTGGTATCAAACAAACATAAGAAAGCAAATGTCACAAAAGCAGAAAAACAAAAATGGTAATTTTCAGGGGCCGGGGAGGAGAGATGTCCTCTAGCAGCTCCTGTTTTGCTTTCATAAAAATAATTTCTCTCATGCTAGACACAGTGGTGCAAGATTGTGATCCCAGCAACCTGGGAAGCTGAGGCAGAAGAATAGCAAGTTTGAAGCCTGCCTCAACAGCTCAGCAAGATCCTCTCTCAAGAAGGGCTTGGGGATGTAGCTCAGTGGCAAAGTGCCCCAGGTTTCATCCCTAGCATGGAACAAAACAAAACAAAAAATTCATTTGGAAAAATAGGAGACCCAGATTAGCCAAAGCAGTCCTTAACAAGAAAAGTGAAGCAGGAGGCATCACAATACCAGACCTTAAACTATACTGCAAAGCTATGGTAACAAAAATGCCATGGTATTGGCATAAAAATAGATATGTAGACCAATGGTACAGAGTAGGGTATAAATTATTTGATCTCTTTATATATTTACCATAATTGTCTTAGTCCATTCTATACCGCTATAATAAAACACCACAGACTGGGGATAGATAATGAACAGAAATGTATTTGACTCATGTTCTGGAGGCTGGGAAGACCAAGATAAAGGGGCCACATCTTTCTTTGTCATTTCATGATAGCAGGGGCAGTGAGGGGGGACAGAATAAAACAAGGGTCCAGGGAGAGAATTGGGTGGCAGAGAGTGGAAGCAAATCTCCATTTATTAAGAAGCTACTCCTGTAGTAAAGGCCTTAATTCGTTCAGGACTTGCACACCTCTTCAGGGTCCCATGTCCTAATATATTTGCACTAAGGATCAGGTTTATATCACATCAACCTTGGGAGTACACTCAAGCACAGCAATAGTCAAGCTAAGTAGCTTATCCACCACCTCACATAGTTAACCATTTCATGTGGTGAGAACACTTGATCTACTTTCTTGGCAAATTTCAGACAAGTAATAAATTATTCTGAGTAGTCTACATGTGGTACATTAGGCCTCTGGCATATATTCACCTTGTACCTGAAAGTTTGCATCCTTTGACAGTATCTTGCCTTTCTCCTACTCCAAGCCCTAACCCCTTGTAACCATCATTTTGCTCTCTGTGATAATGGCTATGACAGTTTTTTTAGATTCCTTACATTGATGAGATCATATAGTATTTGTCTTTCTGAGTCTGGTTTATGTCCAGGTTTGTTCATGCTGTAACAATTGGCAAGATTTCCTCCTTTTTTAAGGGAGAATAATTTTTATAAGTATATGTGCCTATGCATACATATGCATACATTTTTTTTAATTCATGCATCTGTTGATAAACTTAAGTTACTTTCATAACTTGACTATTGTGAATAACTCTTTAATAAGCATGGGGGTGTGGGTGTTATATGTTTTAAGTTAGTGATTTATAACTCAGAGGTGGGATCAGTGTATCATGTGGCACTTCCCTCCCTGAGACTTCTGTCAATTGACTGTGGCATATTGTTCCTACTTCACTGGTCCATAAAGTTTGGGGTGTTTTTCTATGTTCTATCTCCATCTCCTTTCTAAATTCTGATGTGATCCTCCATGGAAGGAAGGAAGGCTTTCACTACACAGAACACGGAGAAGCCACTGATCCTGTGTGTGTTGTATCTCCCTCAGGTCTAGTCAAGCTGAAGGACTTAAAAAGAACTGTCATAAGCACATTTTTCCCACATGGAAGTGTTTGACTACTGGACAATGATTCTTAAGAATTAATCATCAGGAATGACTCATCAGAGCCTTCCCTCACATCAGTCAGGGAGCTGCTTACATAGGATATAATTCCTGAGCAGCTGCAGCCTTTAAATGATTGACCTTCTCACTCAGGCATTGCTCAATTCATCCCAAGGGCTGAGATGTAAAACTTTGCCATGTTTACTTCTCTGTTTATGCTTCTCCTGTGGAAGCCAAATATTATTAGTCCCTTCTTGGATGCAGAAAAATATAAAAATCAGAAATATGTTTCTTCCTTTAAAAAAGAATTTGTTTTAATTAAAGGAAAGCTAAGCAATTTCCTGGAGCAAAAAAAAATACTTGTCTATTCAGTTTCTGTCTTATAAATCCCTTCAGTGTGCTTATAGGAAAGCTAGACTCTCAGGGCAGGGGTTGGGCTCAGTGGTAGAACAGTTGCCCAGTACGTGTGAGGCACTGGGTTAATCCTCAGTACCACAAAAAATAAAATAAATGTACTGTGTCCATCTATAACTAAAAAAATAGATAAATAATAAAAAAATACAAGGAAGCTAGACTTTCAACCCATTAAAATAGACAAAAAACCCTCAAACTTTACTGTGTTCTGCCTTTGTGATGTTGATTTCTCTGTTGTGTTGAGTCTAAAGAGAAAAGGGCACACCTATTATCTCTATGCAGCAGCAATGAAACATCTTAAATGTAATTCTTGGCATTTGTCTTTTGTGCTTAGGAAATAAACTTCAGATGATTGAGGAAAGTGCTAGAACATGACAAGTGGGAAGAAGCAATAGTTTGCTATTAACTACATTTATGGTTAAAATACACAAAGAATCAACGGAAATTTACTTAGTGTCTTTTATCCTTGGCCTACTCTGAATTAAAGATCCTTATTTGGAATATACATAAAAGCCTTAGTAAAATTTCTAATATTTGGAATCAGCCTGAGCTTTAGTCTCTCTAGTCTTTCAAGCTTTAGAATAAGCTTGAAATATACTTCCACAACTCAAATCCAAATAATATTATAAGTTTGTCCATATTTTAACACAGACCTCCCAGTTCTAATAGTGTTTCACTTTGTAAAAATCCATAAGTTTCTGTTTCCTCCCAAATCCAGGCACCTTCCCTCATGTATATAGCTCCCAATTCCCCAGGATAAGTTGCTGCCCACAGGTAATTTTAGATTTGGCTACTTTGTTAAAGACTCACGTAAAGGGAATAAGAGTGAACACTTTTTATGGGTCTTGCTGAGACTCCTGCAATCATATTATATAAGCAGCTAACTTAAAAAAAAAACTTCAAGAAAATGTTGGTGATGCTGCTGCTGACACCAACACCAAACAAAAATGATACTGCAAACATAACATGCAAATATTGTGTGCCAGGAACTCTGGGAAGAGTTTTCTACTTGTGTTGGCATTTGAGAGTTACAAAGGGCATACTTGACTAGATTAGCAAGTCCTAGAGCAGGAGGCTTCTCTGTTTATGGGCTGTCATATCTCCAGACACCACACAGACCTCTGCTCAATACTTAGGTAGTTAATTATTGAAGAGCTACCATCACTCCTGCCTTATGCTGTGGAGATGGAGAATCCAAAAGGTTGCAAGTTTCCCCAGAGGCATATGGTGTGCAGGGCAACTGTCTAATTTGCCTTCTTGCACTAATAGGTAAAAGTAGTTCTGGTTGTGTGGTAGAAGCATGTAAAATCAAAGGGGAGGAGGTCCTAGGGTTTTTGTAATATAAAGACACCAAAAGCTGACCTCAAGCACAGAGCTGACACACAGCTTTCTTACACAGTAGTCTCAATAGTTTGAGCACTTGCTCAGTGAACAAGAAACGTCACATCACAAGAGTTTGAGGCTGATCATCAGGCCTGAATTCAGTGGCAAGAGGACTTACTCCCTCTGGTGCTCCTAAAACTCCCAATCAGAGAGTGACTATGCTTTTTTTGTCATCCAAGGTCTCAGCTATGGAAAACTTGAATCTACCCATAGAATGAAAACATTTTCTCAGCTACAAATTTCAAAATGACTTCTCTTGTGGATCCCCCAAACTGCATCAATAAGTGTAAAATTTTATTCCAGTGCAGTAGTTTGCTGGGTTTATTTTCTCCACACCTTAGATTGTGCTCTTGCCTGTGAGAAGTCAAGCTCCTAATAGCCTGAGAGTCTCCAATGTCCCCCTGCTGCCTCCCCAACCCACACTACAGAGACACAATAAACAGCTTGCTTTCAAGTCTTTTGCCTTCTTTGGAACACAACAACACTCTGGGAAAATACTTTTTGAAAGTCATATGCTTTTGACAGAGATCCAGGTTGATTCTGGAACCAAGACTTCCCCATGTAGAATTCGGTCTCAATGAGAGATTCTTCACAGGTGTCCATGGGGAGTCTTGCTATGGCTATAATCTGACCAATCTATGCTTCAGACGTTTGAGGGAGAACAGAAAATTTACAAGTGTCCTTCTTTGTCTTAAACTCCTTTTTATTTAAAGGAGAACTACTTCTCTCATATATTCTATGGTTAGAAGATTAAAATGTGGGAATTTGTGACTTTGCATGAAACAGATATCCAAGATATTAAGCAAAACAAAACCAACCAACCAAACAAACAAAAAACAAAAAGACTCTACGCCTCTGGCAACATTTATAAAATAAGAAAGACCAACTCTTCTTTGAATGTAGGAGGGGATGGAATTGAACAGAGGGGATCCTTGGTTACTAAAAGATGGGGCTGGCAGAGAAGCAATTCCTGCTTCCAGCAAGTCTTCGAGGAGGTTGTCTCGATCACCTAAGATGAAAGCCTGATTGGGTGTGGAGTTGGCACTGTCACAGCACACTCCTTTCTACCTGCTCAGCTTGTGTCTTTTAAGCTGTTCTCTTCTCTAGACCGTCAAGCTACATGTACAGTCTTCCTGAACTGTAATTCATCCAGCTGATTGGGAGGGGTGGGCCCACGTCAGCCTCACTAAGTTTAGCTGTCTGATTCACTTTCTCCAGCACCAATCGAGGAGGGGTTAGTTGGTAAGTCACCAGGTCTGCAGAATTCATGAAGGATAGTGTACAGTAGGGCATAGAGAGCTGATAGGAGCTCAAGAATTCTGAGAATTTCCTCATTAAAAAACAAACAAACAAACAAAAACAAAAACCCCACAACAGATTAAAGATAGAAAATTCACCCTAGAGCATTGTCTATTTCAAAATGAATATTTATAAAATTTTAGGTAAATCATAAAGAAGTTTAGTGTTAGACTTAAGGGAGAAATGAATGCAGATCAATAGAAAGCCTTTCAATATGGTAATTATTATAATGTTGAAGAATATTTTTATTACTCCTCAGATTCTAAAATAATTTCAGCTATTATTTTTTATTTTGGAAAAAATAAACTATGAAGAGAATCTAATTTAATTCAGTTTTTTAAATGTATATGGCCCCAAATCTGTATTGTCACCTGTTTCAGTGTCCCCATTTTCTGTTTCAAAAGAGAATAGCAAAGATTTGTCTGGAAGTATGGTTGGTTAGAGACAACTAAGAAGATAACAGCCACATGTAGTCCCAGAAAGATCCTAAATGACCTCATGAAGCACTAATTTTTATTTTCTTTTGTTAAATTATCAGCTTACGCTTTGATATGGTTTTGGAGTACCATTTATCTAGGAATTTATTTTATGTTGTTTATCTTCGATTCTTGAATTTTAATTCCTTCTGGTGTAATTCAATTCAGTATTTAGTGAGATGACTACAGGCTTCCACGTGTATCCAAGAGGGAATAATAGAGGCTAAATTCACCCTCCCTCACACAACAACCAGGAAAAGCAAGCACAATGCAGAAAATAATGTTTTTTTGAGGCAATGCCAAGCAGTGTTCCCTGAGAGATGGAACAAGTAAGATGAGCCTGCACCTGTCCAGGCTTACTGTGGGGGCAATCTCCAGGTGCTGGTGGAGGGGGAGCCCAGGAAAACTGGAGACCTTCTGGTGTGAGAAGATGGATGTGGTGGGGCAGAGAGGGAGAGGGAGCACTTGAAATTTACAGAGGTCTCCTCATTTGTTCTGGCTAAGAAGACACTACCCCAGGCCAGGGAACAACCATCCAACGGGTTAGAGACAGTGCATGCTCTCACTGAGGAGGAACCCGGAGCATACAACGACTGTTTCCTGCAGTCAAAACAGAAAGCTTTATGAGGCATCACGAGCTGTACTGGGTACTCGGGAGTGTCTGGCAGCAGTGGAGGGGTGTTTTGATCCTTGAGTGATCGCTGCTCTTGTCCCACCCAACAAATTTTGAAGGTATGATCTGAAAGGATCAACCTGCTTCCAGGTAAAACAATCCTGTTCCAATGAAACTCAAGAATAACATATCAGAATACAAAAAGACCCAACACCCATCAAAGGAACATTCACAATGCCTGGCATCCAGTCAAAAATTAGTATCTGTGCAAAGATACAGGGACACATGATCTATAAGAAGGGGAAGAAGGGGCTAGGGTTGTAGCTCAGTGGTAGAGCACTTGCCTTGCACAAGTGGGACCCTGGGTTCAATCCTCAGCACCATCTATAAATAAATAAAAATAAAGATATTGTGTCCACCTACAACTGATATATATATTAAAGAAAAGAAGGGGAAGAATCAACTGGAACTGATGTAAAGGTTAGGAAAGATAAATGTTACAATTTGCAGAGGAGGACATTAAAACAACTGTTACAAATTATTTCATCTGTTAAAACAGTTAGGTAAAGACATAAAGGACATTAAAAGATTCCATGTTTTGTCAGTTGATTGAATTAGCATGTGGGCTGGCAAGAAAGCAAAAGGTATGAGGAATAAAATGGGAAGGCGGTTTACCTAGGGCGACCAGGGGCGGCAGAGGTAGAAGCTGCGTTTTAATGGAGGGGAAACAGAGATTCTGGATTTGAAGTCATGAAACTCCCAACAGATCCTGTTTTTGGACTCTTCTCTATTTCTTTATAAGTATACCGATCTATTATTTGTGTCATTGTACTTGGATGACATAAAGTCAGCTCTGCATCTGTGACCACTTTGTCTTCTAGGAATTGTCTGGTCAGAGCTGTAACTGAAAATCAGCATTTCTCAGCTAGGGTCTGGGTATTCTGTGGTGCTTTCAGATGTATTTTGGACATTTTCAAGTTCTCTGCTTCAAAATCAGTGGTCTAGAATGTTTTTGCTGATCATTCTTTGTTGAATGAGTGAATTGTGAGAGTTATGGGAAGCACTGTTTACGAGCCATGCATTTAAAACATTTTAAAAGATGGTACATTTTGTTATGTTTGTGATGTTAGGAGAATTTTGATGATTTTGTACAGTTTCTGAAAAATATACATAGAAGTTCTAATTTTCAGTTTCACAACTGGGATGGAAAAATTCAGAAAGAAATTACAAGGACATACTGGGAATTTTGGTTTTTCATAGCAGTAGAGAACAGTTAAAATTAGATTACTAGAGTTAAAAAATAGCACTTATTTTAGTACAAAATAAAAGCAACTTTGTTGCTCAAAGTGTAAATGGGATAAAGCAAATATTTCATCCTTAAGACAAAAGAGAAAGAAATCAAATTTGATTTAGTTCAAACAATTAAATTTAGAGGAAACTCAGACACCATGGGTCCTCTAGCTTATTTCATATGATTTCTATTTATGCTGGGCAGGTATATAGTTAAGAGAGAAATTTGTTGCCACCATTTTCAAGGTATTTTTCTTTTGAACAGCAGTTATTTGTGGTCTGGGTCACACATTATAATTGGGATCTTGGTTCTCTGTGCACAGAGATACTTAATTCTTGGTCTGATTTGTAAGAGCTGTTAGCAGTCACTAATTCCTCTTGATAATTGTAGGAACTGAACACAGAGCTAGATAGAAATAATTAACATTTCTAGACTGTATTTAGTAAAACAAATTTAAAGGCACAAAGTTCCAAATTGAAACACCCACAAGGCCATAATTCTGTTTAACACAAAGAAAATATTGGGCTTCAGTGAATTATTTTTCTTGTATGAAATAAGCCAGTGATATTCAAGTTATTCATACGTGGAGAAACTCTCAGGATAATTACAGCGTGTTCAATAATTAAAGCTATGGAAGAAATGACATATCACAAGTATTTGATCTAATATTCAGTTTTCATTTGTATACCCCAATCCAACTCAGTTCTTAATTTACTACAGCTTTGGAGATTTCTGGCTATATTTGCCTTTTTAAAAATCTATCTTTGCTCAGTGTCTAGTACTTTCACATAAGAGCAGAATTGAACATTTTTATAGCTTTGTGACATTCCCTGTCTCTTAGAGTTCTGTCAATTTGAATGTTTAAAGCCTATCCATTTGCATTCTACATCTGCACATCAAAATGTTCATTTCGTGGACCCTGCTTTTCAGAGGGAGTTGAATAACCACACAAAATCAGTCATCTCTGAGTGCCAGCATTGCCACTGACTCCTAAGGGTGGGGAAAGTGACTTCTGTCAAAAACACTCCTGCAGGGCCAGGATCCCACTAAGGAGCTGGCTTCAGACTTGGGGAGTCTTTTAATAGATCACTTTTTCTTCTGCAAATATTCACCTATGATTTTAGTCTGGCAAGTATTTGGAGTCAGACCATGAGTGATTCTAGTCTCTCCTGTGTACCTAGTGATCTGGATACCGGGTTGTGTGGCACGTGTACCTTTGCAGCTAGGTGGCCAGTCTTATGGCTGTGTCAGCAAGGGAGCTTCGCAGAGCCACATGGAGGCCGTTTTGGAAAATATCACTGACTCATTGAGTGGGTAGGCAGAGCTTTTCTTCCTCAGGGGAAATTAAATGGTTCTGGGTGGAGAGATCTATTTATCCAAGAAAAGCCCAGAAATGTAGGCTAGAGGGAGGAGGTCACGTAGAGAAAAGAAAAGTGTTCAGTTCTGAGGAAACTGGAGACCAAAGAGAAGGCCTCTGGAATGGCCAGAGGGAGTAGGTCAGTTCCAAAGGGCAACAGAAAACAAGAATAAGGGCTGGTTCCTGGATGGTACAGCCAAGCGGGAGGCCTGGGGAGACGCCCCAGCTCTTGACAGGAATGCTAACGTTTGTTCTGACCTGTGATTCCTCCAATTCATCACCGCTCTCTTTGCTTCACTAGAGCAGTTGTTCCAATATAGTTCTTTCTTTTAGAATTTCCTGTATTCCTAGTGTGATTGCTTACTTATATACACACAATTACATTCTTTTCTAGGTTAGAACAGATGATTACTATTTGAGAGAGGAGAAAAAATGACATCTCACAGCTCTAATGTGTTTTTAACCTTTCCAAACTGTTTTGGATCCATTGGTCATTAGAATATTTGAATCTCACAACAAACCAGGAGATATGTTGTAGAATTATTAGGCTTTCCATTGGATTAAAAATGGAAAAGCAACTGAAAAATAAGAGTAAGAAGGAGAAATAGGTGAACATATGGTAAATAGCAAGTAAATTTAGCTAACTAATACTATAAGGATATTAGATATTTAATGGAAAAGATTGAATAACTATGAAGGATTTTCATGTACGTTTTTTTGATTGTGTGGGTGTGGCTATTCAAGCTCCCAGGAAATTTCTGCTCACTGATTTTTCTCTGCCTGAGAGCTGTTTTCTTTTGTATTTTCTGTGGCTATATTTGGATCTTGTATTCTCAAATAATACAGCAGGATTCCTATTGTCACTATGGGCTTTGGGGATACCTTGAAGTAAGGTCCTGAAGTAATTAAAAAGGAAGAAGGCATTAAAAAAATGTAGAAGGCATTTCACAAATAATTAACCAGTCACATGCAGCCCCTCACAAAGTGGTAAGAATAATGATAACAGAACAAAGTATCAGAGCCCTGTTGCCATGTATCCTTTATTTCCAACACTGAATTTTGTAGGGTGATGGATTTCTGTTGAACTATCTTATCCATAAGATTACATTTGGGACTATGCTTTCCTTTTAAACCTAATGACCCATAATAGTCTCCAAAATTGTTCAAAGAATTGTGGTGGATAATGTTTGTAGAAAAGATAGTCGAGGTAAAACTACGTAAGTTGAATATCCTTCGCAAAATGGTTATGATAGTGTCAATAAACTCTCATGCTCATTTTTAAATAGAAAATTACAGACACTTTATTGAGTCTACCTCAAATGATGAACCCATATATTGTGATATCTCTAAATTCTAAAATCAAATGGGGGCAATGTTGTAAATAATTTCCCAGATTTTATTTAAATTATGACAATGTTTTCTTCAGAGGTATTTCTATATGTTAGAAAACCACTTCTCAAGGGACAAAAGTTGTATTCTAGGACCCAGATTTTTTAGTGTAAAAAGGTGATTTGAGATACTAGTTTGCTTTGTAATGATTAAAAAAAAATCCAGTGTCACTTGATGCACAGATTTTCTATAAATTTTTTTTAAATTAAAAAATTATATATTTTTTCTCCTAGAAAAGCAAATGTGCTATCATAAATTGTAGTAGAGGGTGGAGAGCTGATGTCCCTAGTAAAAGCTAATAAACTAAACTTGCTACGAAAACACTTCTCGTTGATGAGATCATAAGAAATAGATCCCATTCATTTAACAGGTATTCACTGATTGATTAGTGTATGATTTGCACCATGCTAGATCACAGCAAAAGAGTTCATGATACCTTTGCATTTTGAAAATATTTTAAAAGTGACAATGTATTTCCTCCAAATAGTTTATTTGGTATGGTTCTGTCCAACTGTATGATATAAACAAAAGTTCAACAAGAAATAAGTTATTGTTGGGAAAGCAGAACAATGGTGTTTTGAAGAGACCACTGGCTCAGGAAGTGAGTGGATTGGGGATGAGGATGAAAAAAATAGCATTTTAAGCATTAAGAGCTTCCTCTGCAGAGGACTACAGCTGCTGACATGGGTGGTGTGTGCTGAGATGCTGCTGCAGAGGGAGGAGTTTGGCGCTTATGTTGAGGTGCGGTGGGAATTTGTGGGAGGTAAGGCCAAATAACTGAGAGCTGGGAATGACAGGGGATCTAGACTGTAATTTCAGACACAGGGAGTCACTAACCCCATCTGAGAATTTGAAATTAGCATTTGAAAAAAATAAACCTGAAAGAAGGAAATAACATATAATTTTGGATATGATAGAAAAAAAGTATTGTGTTGTTCAAGAGATTTCCTTGCTTATAATTTCCATTTTACAATTTACTACATATCAGAAAATCACTGAACTATTCTGGGCTCCCAGAGAATCATCCATAAGATCTGCGTGAACGTGAGAGAGACTTATTAGAAATATATTTTCTTTCAAATTTAATTCTGTCTCAACCTGGCTAGAAAGACCAATTATAGTATTATACTATTAAGCCAAATGTGAATGGTGGTCTGGAAAAACTAATTGATTTATCTAAAAAAAAGGAAAAACTGATCAGAGAGGGACTCATTTTTATTTTATTTATTTTTAAAAATATATTTGTAATGGTAGTTAGACAGAATATCTTTATTTTATTTATTGTCTTGTGGTGCTGAACATCAAACCCAATGCCTCACATGTGCTAGGTGAGTGCTCTACCTCTGAGCCACAACCCCAGCCCCTAGGGACTCATTTTAAAATTTTTATTTATTTATTTATTTATCTATCTATCTATCTATCTATCTATATTTATTTATTTATTTATTTATTTATTTATTTATTTATTTAATCCTGGGAAATGAACCCAGGGATGTTCAACCACTGAGCCACATCCATAGCCCATTTTTATGTTTTGTGTAGAGACAGGGCCACTCTGAGTTGCTAAGTGTCGTCCTGAGTTGCTGAGGCTGGTTTTGAACTCAAAGTCCTCCTGCCTCACCCTCCTGACCCACTAGGATTACAGCCATATGCCAGTGCACTTGGTGAACTTGTTTACTTTAAAGAACCACACATACACATACACACACACACACACACACACACACACACAAAAGATAGTCTAGCTAAGAGAGGTCTGATGTAAAATAATTAGAGATGTCCCCACTTGTGGATTCATTCACTATGATCTGATGCTAAGATATCCAATTCCATGACAGAATCTGATGATTGAATAGTATTTATTGCTGAATTAATCTTCAGGTTATATTCTTTCGTATTTATTCTTCTTTCTCTTATGCCAGTGGCCTCTCTATTACCCCATGCTACTACCTACCATAGATAACACTGTGCTTACCCAGTTCTCTCCTTCATTTTGCATGTAGTCACATGGATTACTGCTACAGACTGGGAGAAATTGAAAAGAAAATTAGGAATACTAAGAGGGTACATCAGGAATATTATAAAACTTGGCTAAATTAAGTCAAGTTAGTTTCCTGCTTTACAGGAAATTTCATAGTCTTTATGTAAGAGATTGAGGAAAGTAAAGAGGAAGAAGTCACTCACTTTATATGCCATCCATGGACCCACAATATTTTCCACAATAGATCCAGGAGAACTTGGTGATGAGATAAGAAAAAGTTTATGAAATTGGGGTGGGGGCATAAATTTAATTAGGTATCTATGCTATATAAAAAAGGCTGGTAGATGTGGTCCTCTGGCCAAAATTTTTAGAAGTTATAACTTGAGGGTGATTCTTCCTTAGTAGGTGCAGAAAGGGCTTCAGGGGTCTCTGCAGATAATCTAAGAAACCTGTGGGATGGGTAGACTTGCCCTCCATTCCCATTTCACCCACCCTTGAGAACCAAATGGTCACTTCCTTAATGAGTAAATGGCAGCATTTGTGAATAAATCTAACCCTGGGCCTGGCTGGTGCCACTGAGCTCACCTGCAGCCCCACCATGTCTACTGATCTTTATTTTATAGAAAATATTTGATCATACTGTCCTTGCTCAAAACATGGAATTGGCTCTCCATGATCTGTGCATCAAGCACAAAGCCCTTCACAAACAGGTGAGTGATGTGGCTCTTGCTGACTGCTATAGTTTCAGCTCACTCTTCTTTCTTCTTTGCCCTCAGTTTACTCCATAATTGATCTTTTGAGATTCTTCAAACACAGAGTAGAGCCCTTTTGCCTTCATGTAGTCTCCTGTGCTTAGAACTTCCCTCCTTCACTTCCAAGCCTCTGTTGACTCATGTCCAGTTCATCTCGACTTCCCTCCCTGTGGGGGTCTTCTTGAGTCCCAAGTCCACACTTCTCCAACCTCATCACACCGATAGTTCTCCTGTCCCGCCAACACACATCTGACTCTCTTCTTTCCCGACGGTCTTACTTCTCAGTCTCTAAACTCTAAGTTTACTGTTTCCCTATTTTCCTTGCCAGTACAGTGGCCTCCTGGCTTCTATCAGGAATGTGTTCCAAGGCCCTTGGGGGCACTTGAAACCACGGATAGTCCCAAATCCTGTATCTTCTCATACATTGTGGCCACATGCATTGCAGTTAGAATAGGGACAGCAAAATTAGCATGAATTTTGTTTCCCTTCTTCATGATTTCATGAGGAACTATGGAGATGCATTCTTATCATATGTCACATCTATAGTCCACTTACTCCAGGGCAGAGGGGTAGGTTGCCTGGGAAGCTTACAGAAGATCAGTGACTGTTCCAAGGAGAGTACATTGGCAATACGCCTGAACTAGTAGCACCTCCATCTCTCTTGGTGTCTCACCAAGCAGCACCTCCATCACTCACCACACTGTTCCAGAAAAGAGCACCTCATCCTTCAAATGGTGTTTTGTCCAGGGGTGGCTGGCTGGATGAGGGACACATATCCTTCCAGCAGGGCCCGAAGTTCTGCTCCAGTCACCACTGAGAGGGGGTTTTATATCTTAGGCTGCAGAAGCTGTGACATCATCATCAGCATTAGCTTGCTTGTATGACCAGCATTCTAAGGAGCAACTTTCCTGGCATATATGCAAGAAAGCAAAGAAAGTGCTTTCTATGGACAACTGATGTCTTAGCTTTCAACATGCATGAGATAAAGCTGGTGTCCTTTAAGATAATAGGTATCTGGACTTTAAAGCTCACTTGCTCTCATTCTTTCCTTAATTTGGTTAGGTTTGGGGAATAGATAGGGAACATTCAGAAGCATGGTATTTTATTATCTTCCTTTTCTTTAAGGATAATATATCATAGATCTTAACAACCTAAACATAGTGATTTCTTTTTTTAGTGAGAACTTTTACCTTTTCACTCAAAGCAAACACTTTATGGCTTCTCTTTGGTACATCCAAATTCCCAGCATCACTACTCTTGCATGTTGGGGCCATTACCAAATAAAATAAATGTTACTTGCATACACATGCCCTAACACTATGATTGTTAATCTGATTATTGAGATGGCTACTAAGTGATTAATGGGTAGGTGATGTATACAGTGCCAATATGCTGAATAAAGGGACAATTCCTGCCCTGGATACAGTGGGGTTGGATGGTGTGAGATTTCATTATACTACTCAGAATAGCACATGATTTAAAATTATTCAATGTCTGTTTCTTGATTTTCTACATAACATTTTTGAACTGTTGTTGACCATGGGTAACAGGAATTATGGAAAGTAAAGCCATAGATAAGTGGGAGCTACTGTATTTAGTATACAGTCAGCTCTCAGAAGATAAATAATTAATGAATAAATGGCTAAATACCTTATGCAAGGTACTATCTCAGTTGTTTTACATATATAATATCATTAATCTTTCTATGACATAGGTATTGTTCCTATTCCCCAAAAGAAACTGATCTTTATAAAGAAATTATCTCACTGGCTCAAGGTTGCATAGCTAATTCATGCAGAACTAGATTTGAATCTTATTTCTAATTTTAACATCTGTACACTTGTCAAAACCTTAAACTTGTAACATTTAATATGGAAGACTGAATTACAGAAGTGTAACTGAGATTGTGTTTATATATTAAATACTTTTTAATTTAAGCTTGGTGATTTAAAACAATTTTTTATTATGGAAATGAGAAAAAAAGATTATAGGACTAAGAAGTGTACTTTAGAAATTTTTAGAAATTTTTCACTGAACCATTGGAAGTACTTAATGCCCTTTACACACATCTGCAATGCTTTCAAATCCTATTGGAGTCTCCAAGATGTCTTCTAAAAGATACTATTGCTTTCATATGATGAACCATTTCTTGTTCATGGTCAAGATAAATTATAGATGGGCATCTTCATTTTTTGTTCTTCTTACTGAAAGACAATATATATTAAGCATCAGAGAGTTAAAAAGGTCATAATTTCTGTGTTTAGGTTGATATATTTCTAATCCTTTATTTTCAACTGTAAACAAACCCCACCACCTTTCATTGAGATAATCTAGGTGCTTTAATGGAAAGGGGATTTTAAAAACTGTAGTTGAAACTTTAATCTTATTGCTTCATTTTTCATAAGTTTTATTTTATCTTACATAATTAGAGATTGATATATGTAAGCCTCTTCAAGTAGTACTCTGGATTCAAACTTCATGCATTATCTGAAAAATAAGAATCTTGAGCTACATTGATGCTGCCTGACAGCCAACAGTTCTGTTTGTCAGTGTTGCCAATTTTGCACTTCATTATTTGAAGATTTTATTGGACTTGCCCTTATTCATTTAGAAAAGAAACTTGAATGATAAGTTTAAAAAAGTAATAAGTGTAGGTCTCATAAACTTCAAAAATTGAGACAAGATTGAAATAATTGGCTCTGTAAAAAATGGTGAATATTTAGCTTCAGTTGAGTATTCAGCTAATTGTGTGCTCAATTATAAGAGAAAAGGATAAAATTAAAGAATGTGTCAAAGATTCTGGAAATAGACTGCCAAAATTGAGTATTAGAATTTTATTATATTTTTTAAGTCTTATACAGATGGATGTACTATTTTCACTTTGCTTTAGTAATTTGATTTTTTTTAACTGTAGTAAAAAATTGTAATTGAAAGTACCAGCTACTTGTATTGAATTTCTTTACCAGGAAAATTGTCTATCTTATTTGGAGTTTTAGTAATTAGGAAAAAAACTAATCAGTTCTTTTAGATCATATATATATTGTATTCAGTAGCAATGTTCTGTTTGGACATATGATAAATACACCCATCTAGCATTCTGCAACAAGCTACTTTTCTACTTTACTATTTTTGTTTCCATATGTATTGAAGCTGTTCATGAGGGAGATATTCTAAATTAACTAAATTCCAGTAAAAAATATTAAGAATAAAGTTCAGGTAGTAGAATTCAGCTATTTTGTTACTCTTTTGCTATAAGCATGTCTCACTGGTCCTCACTTCGCTAAGGGTTCAGAACTACTGTATACAGTGTTGGTTGGCTCCAGGCCCTCTGGTCAAGCATAGTTCCATTGTTCTTCCCTTGCTCTCAAATATCTTCATAGAATTCACTCATTCAAGAGGAACTGAGATGAGTTTCTTTTGATTCAGTTCACTCTCCACATTCTCCAGGAAAAAAAAAATATATTCTTGAAACATTATTTTCATCATGATGCTAGTTTGCTCAAATTAGTCCAACCCATTCCAAATCTCCAGGTCTGGATTTCAATAAATCCCATCAATTACTCCCTCCTCGTTCCCTTCCTCACCTTCCTCATTTTTCATTATTCTCATACTTTAATTCATTAATGAAATCAAATTCATCTCTTTTGGCATATCCATGTAATGTTTCTGTTAATATTCAGAAGGCACAGAGGAGAGGAAAGAGGACTGAAGAAGGGGACAGTGGAGGGGAGAGAGGGGAGCAGAAGACAGAGGACAGGTGAAGGAGAGGGTCCCTGGAGAAGGAGAGGCCAGGGAGGGCCTCTCCCTGTGCATGTGGAATCTCAGTATAAATTTGAAGCCAACTCTCCTTCCAATGAAGACTGTCAACACTGGTACACAGCTTCGTGAGGAAGCAGGTCTAGAAGACTCTTCTCCCTATTCACCCCCCACCTTTTTTCATGAAAAGTCTTGTTTTTTCAGTGCAGTTCTGGGCAGCTGCCTTGGGGAGTAGGAGAACATGGGGAAGATCTCTCCTTGACTAGGAGAAACAAGTGTTAGTTTGCCCTGCTTTCTGCCGCTTCTGAGAAGCCAATTGTACCTCCTGTGCCATTTCTTCTTTCAGAGAGAGTCAACATTGCCCTCCGGTGAACCCTGAATCCCATTTTCCCACATTTAATAACCCCCCAGCTCTATGCCTGGGTCCTGTTGGCTTGGCCTCTGGGGCACTCGCTAGTCTTTCTCTGAGAGCTGTCAGCTCACCATTAAGTAGGAAGGCAAGGTGCCCCTTCCACTGAACTCTGTCAGACAAACATTTTTTCCTCAGATTTGCAAATTGAGTGTGCTTCCCTTGATGGGGGAGGTGGCAGGGAGCTAAGGTAAGGCTTAGGGAACCTTCAATTTTATAAAAGTTCTTTGCATCTGCTGAAATGGAGTTTTGCCTTTCCTCTGAGTTGGGAACATTTTGTCCTTGTTTTGAACTCGTACAGACTTTCAAATTTATATAATTGGATTACAATTAAATAAAAATATTAAAGCAACATCCTTATATAAAGGCAACATGAGAAGTCACAACACTCTGAAACCTGTATCATAAATCTACAATTATGTGATCATTTATGGAATTCTAAAAGTGTATAAAGAAATAAAAAGGAAAGAAAAACGAGTTCTATTATTGCAGGGAAAATACAGTGTTATATATAATCACCACTTTTTATGGGTCCTTCCCTGAATCTTAAGGTTGACTTCTCACAGGGGACAGGTTTGCTGAGGGAGAAATTCAACTCTGTGATGTCAGGTTGACATTGACTCTTTTTGAGTCTCAAGAGAACATTTTTTTTAAATGTCAGAATAAAAAAGATTTTTCTCTGATAGCCCCTGGAGCTTAAAAAATTTTGCCAGAAATGTTCTTAGTACATCAGGAGGTCCATCTCATGATATAACCCCTCTGGTTTGGGTATTTTAAGAAAAACTTTTGAGTTGATGCCCTGACCATACCAGAGGGGTATGTTTTAGCATTTGTTCATTTGTATATATGTATAATTATTTCTAATTGCGAACAGTGGAAAAGGACAATGAGATAACTCATTAAATCCTCACAGAATCTGGGTTTTCTTTGCCTTAAAAAGACAATGCAACTATTAGGCTTTATCTTAATATAGAACATGCTGACCATGATTATGTCCCCTTTTCTTTCCTCAGGTGCACAGTTTATGTGCCTGGGTTCTTTGGAGGCTAGTTTTATGCATTGTAATTTCCACAATGGGCATGCTTTGTAACCTCTCCCATTTTTAGAGAGAATAAATCTTCTTCTTTTCATACAGAGGTGTTTTGATATAGATTTTAAAGAGAAAAAGAAATGGACATCAAAGGGGAAAATAAGAAAGATAAGCATTAGGTTTTCGGGTGTTGGAAGGGATAAAGTATGAATCTTAATGACAGGACTTGGATATAAACACAAGGGATCTGACAAATCTGATAACCCATGATAGGGGCCATGATCCGGCAGATGGAGCAAAGCCAGGGTGGAACTCAATAAAAGGGAACCAGGAAAGTGCCGAGAAGAGTCTAGTGAGGAGGACGGGCAAGATTAAAAACATGACTGTAGTTCCCTGGGATTGTCAGCAGGTTACCTGCCATGCTGATTATCATGAGATTTTAAAACTAGAATCACTCTGTGTATACCCTTAACTCAGTTAACCATGCAAAGAATACTAATGTATATTGTATCTAGAATGGTGTTTGCTTTACTTAATAATTTCCATTTTCTGCTGTCTTATTTAAGAACTCAATTGGTTATTCAATAACAAAAACTAGATCCAGGTAGATGGTAATGACCAATTTTATGCCTGACTTGAGTCTCCCATAATGTGCATATTTAAGAGAGAAAAGTAAAGACATCTGTGTTCATGGATTGAAATTATCAGTATTGTTAAAATGTCTGTACCACCCAAAGAAAGCTATAGATTCCATTTAATTCCTATCAAAGTACTGATACTATTCTTCATAGAATTAGAAAAAAACCCTATAATTTGTATAGGACACCCCCCAAACAACAACAACAACAACAAAACAAACAAACAAACAAAAAAAAACCAACTCTACTCTGGAACAGCCCAAAAAATCCTGAGGAAAAGGAACAAAGAAGGAGGCATTAGAGTTCCTGCCTTCAGAATAAGCCATAAAGCCATAGTAATCTCAATAGCACAGCATTGGCAAAGTACAGATACACAGACCAGAGAACAGCATGGAGAAGTCAAACTGGAATTCAACTCATACGTATGTTGCATCTGATGTTTGACTAAGGGGCTAAGAATATGACTGCAGAAAGGACAATCAGTTCAGTAAATGGTGCTGGAGAAAGGGCTGTCCGCATGCAGAATGAAACTGGACCCCATCTCTCACTACTACAAAAATCAGCTCAAAATGGATTCAAGATTCAGTGTAAGACCTGAGATTTTAAAACTTCCAGCAAAACAAAAACACAAAACAAAACAAACAAACAAACAAAAGAAAAACATGAGGGAAAAACTTCAAGACAGTGGAAAGGGCAAAATTTTTTTGGATGAAAATCCAAAAGCACAGAAAATGAAAGGAAAATAGACATATGGAATTACATCAAACTAAAAATTTTTGGTATGAGAAAGAAACCAGAGCGAGGAAACAATCTGCATATCTGTAGAAAGTATTGCAAATCATACATGTGACAAGGGATTAATATTCAGCATGTGGAAGGAACTAAAGAATAATTAAATAGCAAAAAAACAACCCAATGAAAAGGTAACAGACATGAAAACTGCTAACAGGTGTGTGGAAAGGTGTTCAACATGGCAAATCATTAGGGCAATTTATTTAATGGAAACTGCAATGATATTTTGCTTCATCCAGGAAAAGTGGCTGTAATTAAAATGATAATAAGGAGTGTTGGCAAGGATGTGGAGAAAAGGGAACCGTTGACACTGCTGGTGGAAGTGATCATTAGTACAACCAGGATAGACAGCATGGAGTTTCCTCAAAAAATTAAAATTAGAACTACCCTATGAGCCAGCAATCCCACTACTTGCTATATTCCCAAAGGAAATGAAGTCAGTATGTCAGAGAGTTCTGCACTCCTGTGTATTGCATGAGCCATAATAGCCAGGAAATGGAAGCACCCCAAGTGTCCATCGGCTGATGAGTGGGTACAGCAAATGTGGTGCGTAAAAACAATGCAAACATTTTTAACCACAAATCAAATAAAATGCTCCCATTTGCAACAATATGGATAGAACTGGAAAGCATGCTAAATGAAAAAAGTCAGGCACAGGAAAACAAGTCTTGTGGATCTCACTCATATGTGGAATCTAAAAGTTGATCTTCTATAATTTGAGAGTAGAATGGTCATTACCAGCTGCTAGTGGGTGAGCAGTAGGAATGGGGGAGATACTGATCCATGGGTATTAACTTATATTTAGATTTGAGTTAGAATTTTTGGTTTGCTATTGCATACTAGGGTGTATATAGTGATAATGTACAGTATATTTCTAACATTTGGAAGTGATCAGTGTTTGAGGAGATAGATATGTTTAACCTGATTTAAACATCATAAAATGTGTGCATGGTACTAAGAGATCACATGGTACCCCATTAATATTCTAATTTTTCTGCTTTTATGTAACAGTAAAAAACAAAATTAAAAACAGAAATTTCTTTTAACTTCTGCTTCAAGCATGATCATGTAGCTCATATCCAACTTACTCTCCTGTTTTGTTATGACTCAGATATGAGGTGTCCCCCAAAGGTCACGTGTGAGACAATGCAAGAATGTTCAGAGGTGAAAAATCAGGTTATGGCAAGGGGTAACCTAATCATCAGCTTTATCCCCTTGAATAGATTAACTGGTGGTAACTGTAGGCAGATAGGGTGAGACTGGAGGAGGTGGGACCCTGGGAAGGGTGACTTTAGGGTTTATACTTTGCCACTGGTAAGCAGAACTCTCTCCCCTCTTCCTGGTAGCCATGTACTGTGCTGCTTTCCTTCTCTACAGCCCTCTGCCATGTTATTCTGCCTTACCTCGTGCCCAGAGCAATGGAGCCGGCTGTCTATGGACTGAGACCTCTGAAACTGTGAGCACCAAATAAAGTTCTCCTCCTCTAAAATTGTTCCTGTCAGATATTTTGGTCACAGCAGTGAAAAAGCTACTTAAAACATGCTTCAATCATCTAAACAACTTTTCAAAATATGTGAGGCAACTGCTTTCCAGTGCTGAACCTTAGGCATTATAGGATTGTCGTTCAGGAGAAAAAGAGAACATGCCACACCTGTTTCTGGCTTTCAACACTGACACTCATCCTCAAAGGCTCTGTACCCTTGGGCCCACTCCTGGCCCACTCCCAGGAGACCTTGCATGGGTTACCACATTTGTCATTTGCAATTCAAGAAGGGAGTAGCAGGTGACAGGGAAGTGGCTTGCTCATTTCTTCCTGACCACAGTGGGTAAGATTTGCACTCTATCTTTGATGATCAGGGTCAACTTCTCCTAAAAAGGTAATGTTTGCACTTCTTGCTGGTCTCTTGACATAGGAGCTCATGGCAGACTGACATCCGTTCCTCAGTGTATGATAAAGCTCTTAAGATGATGAAACATTCTCCTTTTGTAGACCAGTACCTCTAAATACATAGAGTACAGATTTGCAGAAGTGAGAAGCACAAATTCCTTAAATGGTTTTATGAGAAAAATGGTAATTGAGGTCATTTCTAGTTTTTCCCTTTATTCATTTTCTACTGCATCATAAGAAACCAACATGAACTTGGGGCTTAAAGCATCATCTATGGCTGGCAGTTCTGTGAGTCCAAATTCTGGAGTATTGATGAGGCTCAGTTTGTGCCAGGATGCTCTACGGAAAAGTCTGCTTTTGGACTTATTCTCTCTCTTTCTCTCTCTCTCTCTCTCTCTCTCTCTCTCTCTCTCTCTCTATTTTGGCAGAATTTAGTCCTTATGATTTTTTTTAAAATTTTTTTTGAGAGAGAGAGAGAGAGAGAATTTTTAATATTTATTTTTTAGTTTTTGGCGGACACAACATCTTTGTTTGTATGTGGTGCTGAGGATTGAACCGGGGCTGCACGCATGCCAGGCAAGCGCACTACCACTTGAGCCACATCCCCAGCTCAAGTCCTTATGGTTTTAAGACTGAAGTGCTGTTTACCTTGCTAGTTGTCAGGTGGGGACAGGTCTCAATTCCTGGATGCCACCTGTATCTCTTGCTGCATGGCCTTTTCTGTCCATAAGGCAGCAACTGCATATCAAATCCTTCTAGTGCTTAAAACCTCTTCTACCACAAGCTGGAGAATATTATCTGATTTTTAAAGAGCTCATGTGATTAGGCCAGACCATCTAGAATAATCTCCCCAGTTTATAGTCAACTGTGCTGTGTAATCACAGAAGTAAAATATATCCATGATCTTCGGAATTATGCAGGGTGTATGAACTGGCAGGGGTGGGTGGATGTTAAGAAATTATGGAGGCCAAGTGAGAATTCTGCATACCACATACCAGTTCATCTTGGGCTTATAAATTGAAGATGTAGCCACAAATACAGATTGTTCATTTAGTATGTACATTGCATTATCAAAATAGGTCTCATTCTTGTAAAACAGGGCCTCTGAGTGAATTTCAGTCATACTTTTGATAGGCTGTTCTATGCTCTGTCATATTGGAAGCTTCTGAGTGATAGCAACAGAGGTTCCCCCAAATTACACCACATCCTGCACTTTCTTTATGTAATGTGGGTTATTATGTTGGTTCCCATGCTTCAGAAGCTATATGAGCAGGGAACATAACCCATATCCAAATATAGGTCTATCCTATCAAAATGAATCTTCTTCTCTTCCTGGTGGTAAGGCATTCAGTGTGTAGTAAACTGGTCACTAATGCTTGGTCTTTACTGATAATGCTCTGTTAGGGCCCTCTGTTGATGGTGAATGGGATGCTGGGTAGAGGGAGACCTTGGATCAGTCTGAATGTTGGAGCCTGTTAGTCCATGCATGGCTTCTGCCCCTGCCACTGCCTACTATCTTCATGTGTGCCTTAGCCAGGCTTTGGGTAGCTGATGACAGAGACTGGTGGCAAGTGGCTGAGTCGTTTGGTTAGCCTTTCCTTGGTCTGATGGTATGTGCTTTTCCATAACATATGACACGAAGGTGTTCATGTTTATTGCTCACCCCCATTTGTCTTTTTACATGCCTGCAGCTCAGACCTCCTTGCCATGGCATAAATAGGTATTTGCATATGTAGAGTGTATATTATAAAATATAGTATATATAAATATGTATACACACACAAACACACACACGTATACTAATACATTTTTGGCCACTTCTCACACAGAATGGGTGAACATGTACATGAAACTGTGCCCTCTGGAAGATTTCCACAGAACTGTTTTTCAATAACGACTCTGAAAAGATGTGCACTCACCTATCTGGATGGGGCATCTATGAACCAAGCGCAGACGTTTTACCTTCTTTCATACATGAAAAGAGTACAGCACAGTGAGGTCACCTAGCCAAGGTCACACAGAGGAGCCTTGGCAGAGCTAGAATGAGAGTCCAAATCTTAAAATTGTCCATTTGATGATCTCTCTGTTCTGGGGGCTTTTCCTCAATGACATAATCTCCTCTGAGCAGGTTATGTTATAATCTACTGCTACTTGTTGGCCTTTTGCCCAGGAGGTAAGAGGGAGACAGATCCTGGGGAGAGTAAATGTCACTTTGGGAGGATAGCTTTAGGCAACTTCTTTGAGAAGGGAGGAAGGCTTGCTTCTCCTTTAAAAGGGAGGACTGAGGGAGAAGTGGACTGCTTTTGCAGTCCTGAAGGTTTAGGGGCTTCTTAAAATTCAAGATTTACATTCGCCAATCTCACTTGTTGGAGTCCAATTTTCCCCCAGCTAGAGCTCTGAGCTTGTCACATCAGACCCACATTTGTTGGAACTTAACAATTCCTGGAGCTTAGTTACTTGACTATTAAGTCCATGGTTTGGGACTTAGCTTTCTATGTCTTTTTTGCAGCAGGCTTTGAGATCTGTATGAGGAGGTGTTCTGCAATATGACCAATATGATTCTGCAACACATTAGCCCAAAGACTTAAAATCAGCATATTCCAGTAATGTAGTCACGTCAATGTGTATAGCTAGATTATAGAACCAACCTTGGTGTCCCTCAATAGATGAATGGATAAAGAAAATGTGGTACATATACTCAGTGGAATATTACTCAGCTTTAAATAAGAGTAAAATTATGGCATTTGCCAGTAAATGGTTGAAGTTGGAGAATATCATGCTAAGTCAATCCCACAAAACCAAAGGCCAAATGTTTTCTCCAATATTCAGATGCTGATTTACATTAAGGTGGGGGGGCACTAGGGAAGAATAGCCCTACCTTGATTTAGGTAGAGGGAAGTGATGGGAGAGGAGGGGAGGGGATGTGGGAACAGGAAAGATAGTCGAATGAAACAGACATTATTACTTTATGTGTATATGTAACTACATGACCAATATGATTCTGCATCATGTACACTCAGAAAAATGAGAAATTATATCTCATTTATGTATGATATATCAAAGTGCATAAATGCATTCTACTATCATGTATAACTAATCAAAACAAATAGCAAAAAAATTAAATCCCTAAGAAAAAGAAAAGATAAATTATTAGAAATTTTTTTGAGTTTTTGCTCAGAAATCTTCAATGGATATTTCCTAAAGTTTGGTGCCTTTTCTCCATTGATTTCTTCAAGTACTCTCTTCAACTTTTGGGGTGTTTAAATGTTCTTTCTCCAACCACACAGGCAATCTACTTCAGTTTTGTCTGACTCCAGAGATTTGAAGCATTTTATATACATAGCTTTTTAATTCTACCTGGTCAGCTTTCTCATACAAACAGCTACTATTAGCTGATTCTGTGAGCTGCTGTCAAAAGTCCACTGTTGATGAATATAAGTTCCCCAAAATGAATTGTATGATATTTGATTTCCTGCAAATCACAGTGGCTACTTATGATGGCAATGTTGGAGATTGAAAGTTCAACTTGTTTAGAAAAAATCCAAGTGTTCATATTCAGATTTATACAATTATCTTAATACACCATGAGTGACATTGTTCCTCTTTCCTCCTACTGAGGATTCATTTTGACCAGAGCCAAACAATATATCTCCCATTTTACTGTATTTTTGTCAACCATCAATGATTTCAAGCTAGCTTGAAGTTTGGGGAGGTATTTTGGACCTGGGGTAGGTAAAACCATGCATCTAGACATGGTAGGCAGTCACATAGGCACTTTTCAGTGCAAGCAAACATACTGCCCTGTATTTATCACTTTACTATTCTGTTTCTAACTGATGAATGGTTTTGCCAGTTCTCAAATGCACAGCTATTTAGTAGCCAGAATGAATGTGACACCCTCTTAAACATTTTCCAAAATTAAAGTATTTGTCCTTGTTTTTTCATCAATCTAACTTTGGGCTTTTTTAAGTAAAAGGCAGAGAATTCATAAAATGAAGAAAATTAGGAGGCTGTGATCTCCTTAATTTCCACAAAACATTAATGTAAAACATTTAAATTCTCTGCTGTTTCAGCTCTCCCCTTTCTCAACAGACTCTTTTCCTCACATCTATGCAGAATCAGTTTCCCAAGGCAGACACAGAGAATTTTGTCCATTACAAGAGTCTTTCTCAAGGAGGAGAGGTTTATGACCTCTTTTATTATACCAACCATTAGCAGGGTGATGGCAAAGCATTGCTCCATTACTCTATTGGAGGAAGGTTTGAGGGCCTTTTCCATTCTTTATTACCAACATTATGTTAGAAACTTTGCAAGCATCAAATGCTCTTGCAAAAACATGCATTTTAAGGTTAAATATGCATTTTCATTTTGTTAAAATATAACAATATGCAATTTAACTTTCTGAGAAGAGTACACACAGATTTTAATGTAACTTACTTGGGAATAATAATAGTTAACAGTTCCAATTGTTTTGTTCACTTTTTTTCCAGATGAGAACAAAATTATTATTATATTTCTGGTAGCTATTAAGGGAACATTGGATGTACAATGTGGCATTTTATTACGTATCCACTATGACAAATCAAGTGGGAGGTGTAGTGATGTTTGTCAAAAGTCAAGCCCAACATCAGAGAGCTTGACTATGTAATCTAAAGATCTCAAAGGGCTTTACTCAAACAGAATACACATATTTCTTATGAACAATTTATGCCTATTAATGTATTGGTATGCCAAAGTAAAGAAAATAATTCCCTTAAGAAAGAAGAATTCGGAAGTTTATACTTAGGTATAACTGAGTTGAATGGTTTATCTGTCAGTTTCAATTGTATTACCCACTATTGTTAGGTGGTAATTGAGACCCCTTTCTGTTCCTGAGGTGGGCAGGAATTACAGCTGAAATAACATGTTATTGGGAACAAGGCACTGAATTAATTGAGGCAAATGTATAAGAAGGCCTCATTTTAACAGTGCAACTCTGAAATCCCAAGGAACGAGGCTAGGTCCAATAGTCTGTACCGTATTTGATAGGAGGGATGGTGGGCAGTCTAAAGAGTCAGCTTTGGGGAATTTCAGTGTTCAGGAATAAAATGCTAGAATTCCCAAGGAGGGTACTGATGTATGCCAAAAACAATCTAATAGTAATGAAGGTCCAATGGGCCTAGGGTAGCAGTGCTGGTGTTCTCTTGAAGTTCCATCATTAGACTCACCTTCATTGTAAGATGTGCCTGCTAGTGACACTGTGCAGAGGGAAGTTCATAGTACTCCCTGAATCTCCTCTGAGCATTTTACTTGTTTGGAACTAGGAACTGAAGATGGCCACTGATTGGAGGAGTTTTCCAGAAGGGACATTGACCACTATTGTCAGTGGGTCAGTTCATGAGCCTCTGGAATCAAGGAGTTGGGATGACCAGAGGAGTTAAAGAGCACAGAAGGCACACAAGAGTCAGCTGAACTTGTATGTGGATCATAAAATGGAATCCCACCTACCTGTGCTGAAGTGGAGCTCTGGGCCAGGAACACTTGCTGACATGAATGGGATCTTGGATCACCTAACTTGCATACTCCAGCACTTGGCAAGATAGAAGATTCTGCTCACTGCTGGGAGCCATCAGCCAAGTAGGTATGACAAATTC
The DNA here is from genome assembly GCF_048772815.1 of Callospermophilus lateralis. Classification (NCBI taxonomy): domain Eukaryota; kingdom Metazoa; phylum Chordata; class Mammalia; order Rodentia; family Sciuridae; genus Callospermophilus; species Callospermophilus lateralis. Next base: position 75,301 of record NW_027513019.1, read on the forward strand.
CTTGCCAGCTTACTCCCATGCTGTCTAGTGGAAGGACTTCTGAAAGGTGGCCTTGCTCAAGGACCAGGGCAGGATCCGTGTTTAGGGTGTTCCCCCTTTAGAATAGGGCGGTTTAGCATAATAGGAGATTAGGGTGTTCCCCCTTTAGAATAGGGCAGTTTAGCATAATAGGAGATTAGGGTGTTCCCCCTTTAGAATAGGGCGTATCCTGCTGCTGAGTTCCTCTTGAGTGCTTAGGGTCAGACAGTATATTTTAGGAGACAGAAGCCCATGCGGAGTGGATTTGGGCAGAGTAGTGGATTTGGGCAGAGTAGTGGATTTGGGAGAAGTGGATTTGGGCAGAGAACGTGGATTTCCCCAGAACGTGTTTGTAGAGGGCCGGTGTGAGTTCCAGAATAAAGAATTGCTGTTTGAATCTACAAGCTGTGTGGAGACTCGTGATTTGTGCCCAGCCAGAGACTGCGGCAGCTCACTATATAGGTAAACAATCCATTCTTATCATCCATCTCCAGGCTTATTTTATCTTTTAGGTATAATCAAATATGTCTACTGGTTCTCTTGGCCCACCCTTCCCCAGATCAATTACCCACCTAGAACAACTTTCTCCCTGGTCAAGGTGACTTCCTGGGGCTCTGCTCCATGGATGGCTATGCTGGTCTTCATACCGATTTAGCCACACTGTCACTAATTTTTTTTTTTATTTAGGACTGACATTTTCTGATAGCCCTCTCCATGTTTTCAAAATAAGTTTAGAAAAGGATCAGGTGATCCTACTTTGCACATGTGCTTTGTAACATACCCTCTCTTGTTACTAGTTCTTCACCTGCCATTCAAGAAATTATGTCCAAAAGAATCTTCTTAGCCCTTGGGAAAGACTCTAGTTATGAAAATTTAGGCAAGCTAGAAGGTTGGCATGAGTGAGTCTTCCTGGAGTTTCCATATTGTTATAGTAATAACTTACTACATAGGTTCACAAGGTGGGCTCTGATCATATTACCTAAATGAAAAATGGGAATACAAAATCAGTTGAGGAAACAGAACTATGCTAAATTAGTTTAAAGCTTCTCTCAGATTATTTTGTACTATCACTTAAGAGAACTTCTGCATCTGTTCAATCTTAGATTTTATTTATTTTTTATTTTTTGGATAAACTCAGGCTAACAGAAAAATTGCAAGGAATTCTGGGTTTTGTTCTAAGCCATTTGAGAGTAAGTTGTTGGATTGATTACCTGCCACTCCTGGAAATTTTAGTGTATTTTTTCCTACAGAGTGCAATGTTCTCCTGCACAGCCATGGTGCAAACATCAGAGCTCTCTCTGAAGTTACCGAGAAGCACTATTGCCACCGTGTCTCAGGCTACATTTAACTTTTGCCAGCTGTTCCAATATTGTCCTCTGTAAAAAGAGTGTGGATAATAGTTCAGTATTTGTTAGAGTGTTTCATGGGTCTCCTTCAATCTGAAAATGCTCTTTAGCCTATCATTAATTTTCATATCCTGACAGTTTGCAAAATTAAAGGAAAATTATAAGATCAACCTACATTTGGGTTTTCCCCATGCTTCCTCATGATTAAATGTAGCTGGTGCCTCTTTGTCCAGGGATAGTATGAAAGCGGTGGTGTGCTCTTATTCTACATAGAACATGATTTTGATTTGTCACGCTTCTGGGGATATGTTTGATCACTTAGGGTGGCATCAATTAAGATTCTCTGGAAAAAAAAAAACTCTCCTTTGTTCTGGTTAAATATTTTGTAACTATTATTTTGAGATAAGTAAATATTCTGTCCCTCACAAAACTTGCAGTTTATATATCAGTATGGGACTCAGAGCTTCCTATTTTAGTCAGTAGTTTATAATCCATAGTAATCATACTTCATTGTCATTTATTTTGATGCTCAAAATGGGTGCCTCTTCAAATAGCCTCCCTGTGTTTTGACATGTGTTCCCCTTTCTCTGAGTTCCTCCTCAATGGTTGGCACAGGATGTCGAAGGGCTTATCCTACACTTGGCCGGCAGAAGCCCTGCACTCAGCCCTTTCTCCAAGATCTGGATCCTTTGAGCAGAGAATGGGAGAATGGAGTTGAGAATCCAGGCTCTGGCACCAGGTGTGCTTCTCGCTGTTGAAGTGTGCAACTCCCTGACCCCCTCTCTCTCTCAACAGAGCAAAGGAATATGTGGATGAATGTATACCTGCCATGTATGTGAACATTTATGTCCATATTTATTTCTATAGACATCTGTATATGTAAATGTATGTGCATATGCTCAGGAAATACCTTCAATTTCAACTCCACATCTCAGGGTTTATTCCCTTTTCATTGTGTACTCCTCTCTCCAGATGTGAAAAAATTCTTATCACACCAAACATACTCATTTAGTCAAATTCCTCATGCCCCTTGCCCTTGGCCTTGTATCTAACAGTTTGTCACAGCTTCTGCCTCTTCCCCCATGTGGACTTCCATCCATCCTAATTGCTCTGATACGCTGTGCAGGACCACCCTCTACCTGTGCATATGCCTGGTCATCCTACTCTGGTCACCCCACAAATATGGGTATGATCCTCATCTGGCTTGAGTACTGACAGTCTTCACTGGACTGCCCTCTGGACACTCTTTCACTGTGATTGGGCTCCAATAAGCCAAACCAGGGTACTCTTCCTGTAGGGCTCCTCCTCACTCTTGGAGGCCCCTGATATTCCTTTTGGTTGCCATGATGACCTGCCCATTGCTTCCTCCATTCCTGCACAAACACCCACCTTGCTTGGTCCCATCAGATGACTTTTGTATTAGAAAAAAAAGAAAAGAACAGAAGAGGAAGTGGAAGAAGAAAAAGAGCTCAGTGTTTAACCATGTTTGACTGTGGTTCAGAGTTTCCTGTAATTGGTATCTAATTTGAATCTTAAACTTGTGTAAATTAGATCTCACAATAATATAACTTTAAATGTATATACATGTTAAAATCTGAATAAACTCAGTTTGTATTTTTTGATTCAAATTATAAGAAAATAAGTAATGTTAAATAGAGCTTATTAATAATAGTTACATATGAGAAATTGTTTTCTGCAAGGACCTTCAAATAACTTCCCTTCTGAATTGCTGTTTTTGTATTTGTGAACATGCAATATATGCACATGTATTTTGGAATAGGTATTGAGAAAACATAAACTCTAGAAAAATCACATGATTGTTCATTGAGGAATACTGTGAATTTTATATCAGAAGTAAAAACTATCTTGAGCACAACCTTACAAATATTTACCAAAACACCTAAAATGGGAGCAATAAGCCAGTTTTAATTTAGAAATTTTACAACTCGTATTTTGCAGTTTTAGGGTCTCTGCACACAAGAAATCTCTTTAACTGAAGTGTTTCACAGCTGTTCCACAATGGCTTTGAAAACCAGCAAAATCTAAATGTCTTTGTAAAATAATGGTTTTGGTATTTGGTTAATTTTTTTTTAAAGAAAGCTATTACTTAACAGCAAACTGGCAGTCATTAAATGTCAGCTTCAATTTAAATATCATACTTTTTCTCTTCAGTGAAGATAGGTGGGGGTAGCTTTTCATTTCTGCTCACACCAGAATCAATTCTAAGCAAACTCATTGAAGGTCTGCAAATGAAAGGGTTTGACATGGTTGTAAAGTAGAGCAACTAAAAAGATTAACTGCAAATTTGCTTTCTAAGAACCCACTTCTTATTCCCCTCATTTTCAAATTAAACACATTGAGCAGCGCTGTGCAGCTGTAAAACCCTGCTCTTCTATCAGGAAGACTTGCTCACCAGTTTTCTGTCAGGCCACAGCTATGTAAAGCCTCAGTCAAGCAGCCTTCTCTTGTTCCCAGGGCTATTTTTAAATCCCTCGTGGGATGCTGTCATCCTTAAAGCTGGATGCAATCTCCTTCCCACCATAATCAACCTGCATTCAAGCTCATCTTGGAAACCATTGTTATTCATAATTAATTTCTAAATTCACTCATCTCTTTTCTAATCAATTATTAGCTGCCGAAGGAGCCACAAATTGCTCACAATAATGATGGCTACCATGAGATACGGAAAAGAGGTAAAAGGCATGGTCGCTGCCCTATAAGTCACCATTTAATGAGGAGATGAAGCTGACATACACCCCAGGGGCAACAATAGTAGAAAAGATAATAGGTTGGTTAGGTTAATATTTTTATGGCCAGGCTCAATAATTGAGAGTTGTGAGGGAGGAGTACAAATGAAGGTCCACCTACAATATGTTACTTTTTAAAAATTATAGAAAAGCCAGCAAACTGTTAGTAGAACATATTTTCCCACTTTCATTGACAAAGGGTATTTTATAACGATGGAATAAAAAGAAGCTTGTCCAAAGCTTTCATTCTCAAATAACTGAAAGTTGATAGAATACCAGTGATAACTGATTTTATTTATTACTGAGTGTGCCTGATGTTCTTCCAAGAGTCTGATTAGCGTTTAGATGATAAGAAAATAAATACAACAAATACATATATAACTAATCATCAATCATATATCCCATCATATTTGACTGTATGTTATTCACTTTAGCTAAACCATTAATTAAGTCATCGAAATAAAGATCTTCACATACTTTGTAGTTACAATAATGATTAAAATAATGAACACAATTAAATTAATAAACTGAATTTGAAAGAATTTGGTTAAAATATGAATCAATTTTTAAAAAATTATTTTATACTCGAATGTTCAAAATTAACAAATGGCTAGCTGAACGTCCATAATTTATAATTAATAAATGTCAAAAACTTAGGTCAACATTTAAAGTTACAATTTAATTTATTTTAAAAGTGGTATTTAAGTCTAATTAAATATTTACAATTTAGCATACATTGTCCACCTAGTAGCCCATGTAAACAGTGTGCATCTTTCTGCTTGCCTGCTATATCCTCTACAATGCAATTATTGTAAATAAATTTAAGAATACGAGCTTTTTAACATTGCAAAAAGCTTGTAGTCACTATTAACTTTTGCAAATGCCATGCAAAATTATGATTACTTGACAAACTACCAGTCAGTTCAGTAATTGAAGTAAGAAAAGGTACTCTGGGCAGTTGGTGGGTGGAAATGATACTTTCTTATGCAAGATTCCATTGCAATCATGCAAATGGAGAAGAAGATTTTGACACATTAATTTATCTTGTCTCTTACTAAAGCACATCTGTGCTGAAATGCCCTTGTGCTCAAAGGTAGTGTTCTTACCACACGGTGGTAGTACCACAGCTTAAAACCTTGATGGAGTTACCTGTAGTCATATACTTTATGGGGTAAAAAAAGGTGGACAGTAATTTCTCTAGGGCCAGAACAGTTCTAGTCACAAAAATGGATATTTAAGTTATAGGTAGCCAGTGCTGTCTACTGGATCTGAATCATAAATCTTGTGCTCTTTTGTGAGTGGAGTGTGTGTGGTGGGGGACTCTGGGGGTGGAGAACAGAGAAACATAGGGTCCTTCTGAAGCTCAGAGTTCCAAGCAAGGATTTCCTTGCCTATGTCTAAGTTAGTCTAGTGTCTGGGGAACTGGAAACATCCAATAAATTAGGATAAGAATTTTTAGAATGAATGGTAAGTGAACCAAATTTTGGAAAATATGTGAGACTTAGATAGGAAACCTAGGCAGGGAAAGAGCATTCTGGGCAGAGGTAACAAATTCTGCGAACAAATTTATTGTGACAACTCATAAGACATGTCTGATGAGAGAGGAAAAATAACAGAAACGGATGAAAAAAAATAAAGGAAAAGGAATTGATTTTACATCTTAGATAATTGGTTCATTTGCTATGGCATACTAATAGAGGAGTGTGGGGGCAGGTAGTAGCTGGAAGGGCAAAAGATATTAACAGCCACCAGGAGTAATGCAATAGAACAGAGAGAAGTCCAAGTAGGATTGAGGAAGGCTGGGATAGATCCTGGCTAGCCCCTGGGGCTGGAGGATGTCTGGGAAGGGAATAGACAGGGGTAGGTCTGTGTCTTTTTTCTTCCTCGTTTTAATATTTGAAATTCAAAAATGAAAATCCCTTTCATTAAAGACTTACTAATTTCTATGTTTAAATTGAGTATACGAAAAATGCACTTTTTCATACTCACTGGAGAGCCAAGAGTGTAAGGGTTAATTAAAGTCAGGGATGATGGGAGAAACTCTTCTCTCCACATTTCTCGGTAGATTTCACTTTATATTCTTAAGCACTTCTATGGCCTCTTCTTTTGCCATTTTTGCCTGAACCTTTGTCTTGTATACTTATGTTATGTGGCCTTCAAGACAAAGCTGAAAGATATAGGAAGCAAATTTGAAGAGCTCAACTTAATAAGATTAGAAACCAATAGTAGTTATAAGCCAGCTTTCTGGCTAAGAGCTTGCAGCAGAAAATGCTTTAATATTAAGGTAAAATGTATAGGCTTAGCTCAGGTTTGTTATTTTTCTAAGTTGCAATGGACAAGTTAAATTCTCCCCAAAGTCCTAGGGTCAGGCTGTGACATTTCAGGACCTTGATAGTAATGGCAGTATTGTAGGAATGGTAGACTATTCTATATCAAGAATGTATTCTAAGTCTTTCTCCTGCCAGCCCAGTTTTGTTTTTGTTTTTGTCTTTGTTTTTTTGTTTTTTTCAGAAGTCCAAGGATTTTTTTTCTGTCTTGGGTTTTTATGAGCATAAGTTTAGGGAGCTATATTTCAAAGTTAGTGAATAATTTCTTCCTATACGCTCTCCTAACACACCATATTGTTTTTGTCATTCCATAAATCAGCGACATGGAGTGGAAGATTGGTTTAATTTATGTTTAACTTGAAATTTGCATGTCTGTGTTTGTGATGTTTGAGTTCCAAAAGAAAACTACTTTGTTATTTTGAAGTAAAATGGGTTTCAGAGTTACTTGGAATAACAGAAGATTTATAGGACATTAACATAAGTAATGTGAATGTGAATACCTAATCAATTGGTTAAAAGTGAAATGTATGGATTAGTTTTACATAAGGCTAGAAAAGAAATGCTATAAATATTATACATGCATATACACGTAAAAGAACTTCATATATTTGAATGTGTATATGTACATATGTATATCAATGTGTGTGCATAGAGATAAACCAATAATAATATACATGATATATAATTAAAATATAATTGGAAAGAATACCTTGGAAAGAAGTTATACCATTCTTAAGCAATAGTAATTCATGCTGTGATTCTCAGTAATACATTATTTCCTTTCGAGGAACTCGCATCAAATCTACAAATTTTTTTTCAGTGCCTTACCCACAGGACTCTCTGAGGGGCACTGACATTGTACATCATTATGGGAGATTGTACAGGGTTACATGGAATTAGCTGGCCATCTATGCTATATTTCAGCACTTTGTATTTGGAAAATACATGGCAAATGGAATGCTACTCATGAATATTGTATGGCAAGCATGTACAGTAGACTCATGCTATGCATGGTTTATTATGGTTAAGGAGATAGTACTTGAGGAAGAAGTTTTTAATGAGTAAACAAGTGTCAACTTCCCAGCTCATCTAAGAGAAACAAAATTGATGTCTGCTTTAGGAGATCACCAATAAAAATGCTAACAATGTGGCTCAGTGGAAGCCTGGCAAAGTTTAAGAAATAGAGTATAAGATTTGGTAAAAACCAAGGCCAGAGGAACTCTCCTTTCCTGCCAGTCTCCAGAGTAACAGTGTTTCACAGTTGATCCAGGGGTGATGCAGTTGCTAAAACAGAGCTCATCTGATTGAAGAAGCAGCCTGGGATCAGAAAGCAAAGGATAATGTACTAAGAATTGGTGGAAAGAGAAACTTTGAATCAGGGTGGTTAAGTTGCCCAAAAAACCAAAATAACCAAATCAATAAATAGGCCAAGGAACTGAAAAGAAACTTCTCAGAAGATGATATACATTCAATTCACAAATACATGAAAAAATGTTCAACATCTGTAGGAATTAGAGAAATGCAAATCAAACTACTTAAGATTTTATCTCACTCTGGTCAGAATGGCAGCTATTAAAAAAAACAAACAACAATAAATGTTGGCGAGGATGTGAGGAAAAAAATACACTCATACATTGCTGGTGGGACTGCAAATTTGTGCAGACAATATGGAAAGCAATATGGAGAATCCTTGGAAAACGTGGAATGGAACCACCATTTGACCCAGCTATCCCACTCGATCTATTCCCGAAGGAATTAAAAACAACATACTACAGGGACACAGCCACATCAATGTTTATAGTAGCACAATTCACAATATCTAAACTGTGGAACCAACCTAGATGCCCTTCAGTAGATGAATGGATAAAGAAAATGTGGTATACCTACACAATGGAATATTACTCTGCAATAAAAGAGAATAGAATCATGGCATTTGCAGGTAAATGGATGGAGTTGGAGAATATAATGCTAAGTAAAGTTATCCAATCCCCAAAAAGCAAATGCTAAATGTTTTCTCTGATTTAAGCACTCTGATTCATAATGGTGTTGGGGGGGCAATGGAAGGATTAGATGAATTCTCGATAGCGCAAAGGGGAGGGAGGAGGAATGGGGGGTAGGAAAGATCATGGAATGAGACGGATATCATTACCTTCAGTACATATATGAAGACATGAATGGAGTGACTTTACTTTGTATACAACCACAGATATAAAAAATTGTGCTCTACATGTGTAATATTAACTGAAATGCACTCAGCTGTCATATATAACAAATTAGTAAAAAAAAAATTTTAAAAAGATCCCATTTATACAAACACATGCAGAATAGTGGTTGGCCAAATCTCTGGATGTCCTGTTGTGTACTCAAGTTGAGGAATAAAATTAATCATCAAATCTGTATCAAATCTTTATATACATATCTATATTATATGTATCCTATATATATTTTTGGAAAAAAAAGAAAGCTTGAGATTTACCTTACACTTTCAGAAATTAAATTTAAGCAAGTATTTATTGAGTGGAGTACTATTAAAAAATCTGCTTAATAGAGATACTATGTTCAGTGATGATTCTGTTAGATTTAGAAGCATTAGTCAAATACTAACTTTATGCATACATACTTTATTTTATGATGTTTTTAGTTAATGAGAAACAGGTTTTGGAAAAACTAAAATAGATTGCTTATATATCCATTAGTACCTCAAGTAAAGCTATTTTCAATGTTTGAAAAAAAAAGTTGTAGGGTGTGTCTACTGATGTGAAAGACATAGCACAACAGTCTCCCATGTAGCCCCTCTCCCTTGGTGTTTGCCTAAATCATGGATCATTCATATCCTCACCCCTTTCCTGACCTGTGCAGGGTGTGTAGGAGGCATCCTCAGCTACTGTGATTTTCCTGAGTCTTGTCCTCTTGATCATGGCTCACTGATCCAGGTGTGGATTTCTGACCATCAGGGGTCAACCAGATTTACTTTCTTAAAAACATGGAGATTGAATCTGTGTGATTGCCAGGACAAAAACCATCTACCTATGATGGTGTCTTGAAGAATTCTCTTTAGAGAGTCCTGGGCTGAAGTATTAACTCTAGTACATACTGGGAAATAAGATCTACCAAGAGTCTCATTTTTCCTATTTATACAGGGCAGCAACATTCTATCCTCCACGATTTCATCATGACAAAATGTAACGCAACCTGTATAAATGATCAGTTGGGTGAATGACGGAGGCAGGGCTCAGTGAGTCTTAGTCTTCTTTCAATCTATTCTCTTTTAAGAATAGTAATTCCAAAAGTCTGTGAAACCACACTGGCATTTTGGCTCTTTGTTAGGTTCTCTAAAGACCAACAAGAATTTTTTTTTTTTATATAATAGTAAAAGAAAAGTGAAACGTAGCAAAGAGTTTTAGTAGCTGCATTACCTTTATTTTGTACTCAAAGATGGGACTCAATGGGTGGGAGGAAGAACTGTTCTTAGATATAAAAAGCCTTAGGGTATCTATTTGTTGTATGCTTTAAAGTAGCACAAAAATTGATAGTGTTTGTGTTGGTTTCAGAATCCAGTGGGAAATGACTGTATCTTTAATTTATTTCAGTTAAACACAAATATCTGAGCACCTGCTCTAGGATTTAAGGCCTAGGGAATATAAACACTGAGGTTGCTAAACATTGCACTGTCCTCTTTTCCTATTAATTCTGAAAGTGGAGTCAGCATCACTGGAGAAAGAAGTCATGTGGACACAGAATTATGGCAGAAATAGTAAAAGGGAAGGGTAATAAAATCTAGCAACTGCTCTAACCTGAATCTGGAGTGAAGGGAAAGCAAATTAATGTAAGGTGGTGGAGACAAAGGTCAGAACTTTTAGTAGAATATGACTCTGTAATTCTTTCACCAAAATTCGGATCTCAATTTAAGTAAAAACACTTTAATTTTCACCTGTGTGTTAGTGAGTGGACAATCTCCACTGCACCTAGACCATGTGAACTCATACTACCCTAATCCTCCTATCTTTGCAATGACAATATTGGCCCTCAAGTTTCCTGGCTACCCTGAGCTTTAGGAGAGGAAAGCCTTTGGGCTCTGAGATTTGACCCTGGGAATTTCTCTTCATTTTTCTTTTTATAGTCTTATATCAAACTTTGGTTTGATCAACAATGATATGTATTATCCTCTTCAGATGGGCTAAGGGATTATTACTTGGCCTGAGGTGTTCCCATATTGCTTCACAGGAGGCCATATGATCCTGCTTTTGGTCTAGCTCAGTGGTGCTAGGGCTCCTGCCCTTGGGGGGCCCTTCCCAACCACTAAGCTCGTGCATGCAGGTACACCTCTGCCTCTCATGATGTTATAAAGGGGGTTGGGCATGCTGTCTTTCATCTGTACATTGTCATCAATAGATCTCATTACAAACCCTTGTGACATTTATACTGGGGGTCACCAGGCACTTTGCATGACAAATAGACACAATATTAGGCGCATAGATGATATGGTCAAATGTCCACTTATATTTAATTTTTAAATTAAATAACACATTTTAAGGCACAGGACATATATTAATTGAGAAATGTTGCTGTTTTACCCTACTATTTTAATGTAGTTTTAATCAAACTCCAAACTTACATCTTCTTTATACCAGTGCCCTGCTATCCCTGCAGAAGCATTTTGAGCAACCTACCAAGTATTTTTTTCATGTCACTTTATCTTGCTGTCTTGTGTGAGATATTGCAATTTTTATATCTGTGTATGGAGCTGTCACTGGAAATTTTATCTCAAGCCCCAGCTTTAGGACATTTGGATTTTTATTCATCCTGAGTGTGCATATATGTGATCTCTATTGCTTTTTAAATAGATCTTTAAAAGGCTTGTTTAACATGACAACTGCAGCAGAATCAGCCAGTGTACACCAAAAATTTGTTCTCTATCTTACATTGCTCACAATAATCACTGGCCAGTGACTTCCAGAGCCAAAACACATTTCCAAGCCTCTTCTAAGCAGGTTGTGGGTGCCATGTGACTAGTTTTGCCAGTGTGAGACCAGGAGAAACACCACACATCACTTCTGGAGGGGACATGAACAAGGGTGCACCTTGACCACATTATTTTTCCACATTCGAGCGCTAGTCAGCAAACTTTTCCTGTACAGGGCCATATAGGAAATGCCAGCTATATGATTTCTGTCCCACCCACTATAGTCTGCTGTGGTATTATGAACACAGAACAATACATGAAGAAATGGGCAGAGCTGTGCTCGGTAGCTGTACTTTGCTGATCCATTCTCTAGGGATTCATGGTGGCACCAACTAGAAACAATCTGGGACCTGAGTCGCACTGGAGGAACATCTCTGGACATCGAGGAAGAACCTCAGTTTGTTATTAATTTGGTAAGGCCTAAACTTTCATTGTGTTAAATAGTGAAAATTGGGGGAATTGTGAATTTTGTACTGTTTAGCAGTCCCCTGATAACGAATCCAACAGGAGAGTTGGATTACTTCATGTGAATTATATTTTTTTTTGTTAGCTTTTTAGAAAACAACTATTTGGGGGGGGGCAGATTAAATTATTCAAAACTAAAAAGTTCTTTCAGACAAATATATTTTCTCCAAATAGTACTTCTACTCTCCAAAAGAAGGTAAATGACAGTGTCCCTTGTAATGTAATAGATTCTGTTAAAGCCCAAATATAAGATGACCCCTTTTCAGGGGATAATTTTAGGGGAAAATTTACTTTATATTTCAGAAAATGTGGCTGAGTACTTTTGTAGCTTTTCTGGCAACAGGTGTTGGAAACTAAAAAATACAATGTCAGGGTTAATTGTATCAAAGTCTAAGTGAAACCAAACTTTTCTCTTTCTCAATAAGAATCTATGTTTTATTATAGAAAAAACTTAAACTTTGAATTAGGATATACATTGATAAAATGTTGGGTCCAAATTTAGACAGCTTCTTTAACCTCTCTTAGTTCAAATGTTTACCTGGAAGTGAGGAACTTCACCTCATGCGAGGACTTTGAATCTCAAATAAAGTATGCCTGATCCTCCATCCAAGCTCAGTACATACCTTGCTATGTCCTGCTTGTAGTAAACCAGACAAAATCCCAAGTGAGAGAAAATATTTTCAAAATGAACAGGGGAGCCATGGACACAGAGAAAATATTCAAAGTCTTGTATTACAACTAAGCCTTATATCCAGGATAAGAAAATAATTCCTACAATGAATGTTCAAAGGGCAAGCAAAACAATTTTAAAAATAAGCAAGGACATGAAAAGACACTTTACAAAGATATGTATGAATGGCCAACAAGCAAAATACATATGAAAAGGTACTTAATTTGCATACCACAAAATACCCACTAATAACTACAATTGAAAGGACTAAGTGTCACTGAAGCCATGATGTATTTCTGAGACTCTCAGATGTCACTGGTGGAAATGGAAAATGGTACAGTCCTTGGAAACTTAGCATTCAAGAGAGTCAGACTGCTAACCTATGTAGCCGCAAAGAAATCATTCAAAGGTTATGTTGAAAAAAGGAGTCCAGAATGTGCCAATTAATTTACATGAAATTCTAGAACAGGTAAAACTAACAGATGAAAATAGCAATCCAAGCAATGGCTTCCTCTAGTAGCAGAGACTGAGTAGAAAATGATCCAATAGGCATTTTGGAGTAATGGGAATATTCCATTTCCTGACAGGTGCCTTGGTTATATGATTATATAAATTCATCAAAACTCACCAAACTATACTCTTAGGATCTAAGCTCCTCAGTGATTGTAAATAATCCTCAATAAAAAGTATATTGCAAAAAGAGAAATATACAAGTTAGATGGTTTCTGCTCTCTATAGTCAGGAACTTGGCACAATGAAGAAATGCTTAAAATCCTGAAGAGAATGTCACTTTGATTTTCTTAAGATTATTCTAAATTTGTTCTTTTCTCTCAAAATACATTTCCTTGCTCATTCATTCTTTCACTATGCTATTGTTTTTATTTATGATTAGACTGATTCCCAATAAAATATAAAGCCTCTATCTTTTTTCCTGAAACCACATTATTTGTCATATAAAATGCCATAACAGTACATGTTAAATATATATTCAGTGTTTCCCTATTTGTTTTTATAAAAATAATCTCTATTTATGAAGTGAAAATTTCCAAATTGTTTAAAAATGTGCAGTACATTTTATAGTTTTCTCCAAACCATTGCCCAATATGTAATCATAAAAAGTCTACAGATCTGATATTAAAGGAAGGAAAGTAGCTAAAATGAGTGCATTAGTTAAGGACTATAACCTCCAAATACAAGTGTTACAGAGAGGATAAAGATGACCATGAAAGGATCCTGCTTTTAATTACTTTGAGTACTTTTATATTGTTTATTTCATATTGCCCAATGGAATACCTCATTTATCTGTTACTCAAGTTTCCTGTTTGTTTGATACTGGTAGCAAACTTACTACAAACTAGCAATTACATATACTTATACTACATATACATGAACCATACCTTGGTACCTTTTGGTATGGTCTTTGTGATGGGCAATTCATGTCTCAACTGGACTGAAGTAAGGGCTGCCCAGATAGCTGGAAAAACACTACTTTTGGGTGTCTTTGTGATCAGATTTACAGAAATTAGAATTCGAACCATGGACTGAATATAGAAGATCCACCCTCACCATTGGACTGGGCACTCTCCAATTTGTTGAGGACCTAGAGAGGACAAATGTACCGAGCAAGAGTGAACTAGCTCTTTGCTTTACCTGGGACTTCTAACTTCTGCTCTTAGATTTCTGAGATCCTTCTTCTCAGGTCTTTGAACTCTGAAATGGACACCAGTATATCCCTTCATCCCTTCCTTTTCTGGTCTCAGACTGAAAGTTACACTGTCAGCTCCCAAGTGAGATAAATATTTTCAGAATGAACAGGGGAGCCATAAACTGAGAGAAAATATTCAAAGTCTTGTATTACAACAAAGGCTTATATCCAGGGTATGAAATTAATTCCTACAATGAATGTTCAAAGGGCAAGCAAAATAATTTTAAAAATAAACAAGGACATGAACAGACACTTTACAAAGACATATATGAATTGCCAATAAGCAAAAAGCATATGAAAAGGTACTTAATTTGCATACCACTAAAAGGTGCTTAATTTGCATACCATTAAATACCCACTAGAATAACTACAAAGGCCTGCCTATTTTCAGGCCTTCGGACTCATGGTGAATTATACCAATGGCTTTCCTGACTCTCTCTTCACTTGAGGATGGAATAGTGTGGGGTTTCTTGGCTTTCATAATAGAATGAACAAATCCCCTTAATAAATTTACTCTTACCTATCTATATTTCCTAGTGTTTTCTGTTATGGTTAGGATGTGGGGTGTCCCCCCAAAACTCATGTGTGAGACAATACAAGAAGGTTTAGAGGTAAAATGATTGGGTCACTTGAAGGGGATTCACCCAGTGGGGTATGCTTGTGGGACATATATTTGGTAACTGGTGAGTGTTTCTCACCAGATGTTTCCTGGCCATGTCCTGAGCCACTTTCTCTTTCAAACTATTGCATCATGATGTTCTGCCTCACCTCAATCCAGCTATCTATGAACTGAGATCTCTGAAACTATGAATCCCCAAATAAAACTTTTTCTCCTCTAAAACGGTTCCTGTGAGGTCTTTTGGTCACAGAACTGAAAAAACTTACTAAAACATTCTGTGACTCCAGGAACTCTAGAATTCTAGACATTCTTCTTATCTGTAAACCATGCCTCATGTATACCTAGAAGACACCCAGTAGATGTGTATTGAATGAACAATGAAGAAAATTATTTCTTCTTTTTCCTTGTAACCCTCTCTTGGTATCCACACTCTTCCTAGGCCAGCAGGACTTGCAGTGAGGTGATGTATATCCACCCTTTAAATATAATGTAATGTAGAGGAAATGTAGCTCATTTACTTTGTTTCCAACTTATCTACTAATTCGGTCTTCTTCATGATGGTTTACCCTCTGAGAATGAGAAAAAAAAAAAAAACAGTTTTTAGTTCAATAGGTTTGAAACTTATTTTGGTGTAGTCATTTAGAAGGTACCTTTGAGAGACAGATTCAAAATATTTAATGATTATTATAGCACAGACAACAACTAATCAGAGGGTCTCCTTGAACCACAGAAGAGTGGCTGGCTCTCTACTGCTGAGCACGTGTCTTATATGTAAGGTTTTCACTGTCTTCAGATAAAAACAATTAGGCTCACAGATTCTTACACCCATTCTTCAGCTCCAAACATGGCATTTTGTATATGGATTTATTGAAAAGTCTAGATCAGAAGCTTATATGATACCATGACGTTGGAATAATTGGATACCAAAAGCCAAATACAGAATTGTTATCATTAAGGATTTTATTTATCCCTGGGTTTTCTGCTGATGAGGTATTAGGATGTTTTTCCCATGGATTCCTCAAAAAAGCAGTGGTCCTCAGTTGACTGAGCACCACTTCAGCTTCCATGGCACTGGGAACATTTTCTGAGGTCTGGAGAGCAAGAACCCTTGACATATGTGAATTTAAAGTACTCAAATGGATCAAAGAAAAAGCCTTCTGGTCTTGAAGTTCCTCTAACACACCTGAATGTTTCTGAAGCCACCTTCTGTTCCTAGCCTGGTCCTTATACATTAAATGGCAGCACATTGAATGTTTAAAATGCTGCCTTGAACAAAAAAACATCTCCTAATCCTATTGTCTTGTTTACTGTGGCATGCCCTCTGTTTCCTGTGTCAGTGAGTTTTATAATTTTGTTTTTATGGTTCTTTCCTAAATAGCTATTTTAGATCAACCCGCCCCAATCTGGATTCCCTTCTAAGACTGGTCTCTCTACTTCTCATCCAGATCCCATTTCTCCTTGTCTCTGCATAGACTTGGCACTTTTCTTTCTCTCTTGCTTTTGTAAAAAAAATATATTTTTTCATTATTGGAACATTCAAATCAAAAGACAAATGTGAGATTAACTTTCTATGTTTGAGAATCCTTTTCTTAGCCCTCATTTTTTCTTGCCAATGTTCCATGCCTTTGCTGCAAATTTCAGCAAAATTTCTCCAAAGTTCTTTATTTTCTGTGTATCTAATTCCTCTCCCCTTCATTTTCTCTTAACTCAGATTAGGTGTTGACCCCACATCACCAATGAAATTCTTTCTTTTCCCTGGAAAAACCTCTTTCCAATATTACCACTGACTTTCTTAATAAATCCATTCCTCAGAGGTTAGCTCCTACTTTGCTTTGTCTGCAGCATTTGACCTTTGACTCAGGTGGTTACTCATCTTCCTTGAAAGCACTTTTTTTGCTCTGGGTGTCCAGGACACCACACCCTTGTTTTCCTCTCTTCCTCGCTGGCTGCTCCTTCTCTGACTTTTGTTGTTGCAGCTTCCCTTTCTGACCTGCTCACTACCTCTGGATTTAATCACTAATCCTGTTCTGTTTCCTATCCTCACTGCTTGGGTGAGCTCCTCCAGTTTCATTGCTTAAATGCCAATTGTATGACAGTAACTCTCTAAATTACATTTTAAATCGGGACCTCTGTAATTAACTCAATATTTGTGTATCTGAATTTGAGTATCTAAGCTTAGTGTCTCCATTGGTGACAAAAGGAGCAAAAGGACAGTCAGGGTAGGTAATGAAAGATTGGGTCAGGAAGATGGGGGCTGATTCAAAGGAAATCAAATGCTAATACCTCCATCCCAGGGAATCTTTTCTCTCAGCAAGCAGTTTTTAATGAAGCTCCCCTGGGCGGCTCCCTTCCTGCCTTTCTGGGTAGATCTGGAGAGGCACCCGGAAGTTTTCTGTCCTACCTTTTGGCCCTGTGGAATATAAGAAGAAAGGAAAAAGGGGGCAGGACACCCCCATTCCCTCAGACCCCAGCTTTGGACCCCCCCTCCTCTGGGGAGCAGTCTCTCTCTCTCTCTCTCTCTCTCTCTCTCTCTCTCTCTCTCTCTCTTTTCTGTCCTTAAATAAAACTTTTTGTGCTTGCCTCAGCATTCCTTGGGTGTTCAGTCTTCGACACCAGGGGAACAGGACTGGAGGACTGGGACCTGATTTTCAACACCAGTATCACCTTTTGTCTCATTAGATGAACTTCAAAATCTGCTCCATCCACAGGTTCTCCTCATGTGAAGGCAGCTCTGCCCATCCAGAAGCTCACACCAAAGCCTGGGTATGAGCCTGTGACCCCTTTTTCTCTTGCACACAAGTAACTTTTGCCAGAAATTTCTGTTGGCTCTACCCCCAATAGAAACATAGAGTCAGCCGTCTCAGCATTCCCATTGCTACACCCTAGGGGTGCTACCATCACCATATCTTGGGTTACTGCAGTAGTCTCCCTACTCCTGCTTCTGCTTTCCTCTTTTGAATACTTTAGTGTATTCTAAATACACCCTCCTCCACAGTGAGTTTTTAAAATTTAATCATGTTATTCCTTTGTTCAAAATTCAGGAAAGGCTCCCCATTTCAGAGTAAAAGCAGTAATTCTTAGAGTGAGCAATAAGCCCCTCCCCGAGGGACCTGTGGTGCCTCTGACCTGGTCTTCTCCTCTCTTCTTCCACTCAGCCTGCTCTGGCGCCAGGGCATCCTTGGACTCACCCCAAACAAGAAAAGCACAATCTTGCCTTATGTTCTTTTGCTTTGCCTACTTCTTCTGTCTAAAACAATTCTCTTCTCAAAAATATCTCCGTAGATAATTCCCTGAGTTTCAAATCTGTTTTTGTAAATCACAAGAGGCTTCAGAACTGCCTGGCCCCCATGGAGTACCTCTATACCCCTAAGGTCCCCTTCTACTATTCCTTATTTTATCATTACATGTTTTACCTTCAAACATACTGTGGCAGAGACCCCGAATGCTCATCTAATATCTATATGCTACTCTTTATTTCCCAGCCTCCAATCTGACTTGCATAGGAACATGTGACCAATTTTGACAAATCAAATATAGGAAGAAGTAACCTGTGTCATTGGTTAGTGGAGGGGGTCTTTGCCTAGTGTAGTTTTATCTTTGGCTTCTTGTCCTGGTAACTTTAGATGCCATTCTCTGGGTTATTTAACCACAAGATAAATGGGGGCTCACAGCACATAACAGACTATGATATAAGGGAAAATATAGCTTTATTTTTTAAGTTAGTGAAGTATTGAGGAATTTATTTTGCAACAAGTAGCATTAATTACTCATATTAAAGCAATTCTAGAACATCTAGGCTTATTTTTATTGTTCATCCCAGCTAAAATATAAGTATCATTATGAGGAATTTTTTTTTTTGGTCTCTTATGTTTATTGCTTTTTCCTACATGCCTAGATTAGTATCTGGCACACGGTGGATAATACATATTTATACAGCGGATGAATGAACTGGAAGAAGGTGAGTTTTGCATTTTTCTTCTTTGCTCTGACAATCTCTCAGCATCTCTTTCCCTCCTGGCTCCTGTAGTCATGTGATTAAGTGAGATCTTCAGGAGAGGATTAGGATATTTGAGATGGGACTCAGGTCATGAGGGAGGACTCAGGCAATTTTACCTCTCTTCCTCTCTTTCCTGCATGGGAGGTAAACTACTATCCTCTCACCATAGGCAGAGGGGTTTAGAATGGGCCACAGCCAACCTTACATTTGTGAAGGAACCACAGATAAACATCCAGGATTATTTCACATTCCAAACTAAAGGTCCTCCTTGGCAGCAAACACCTATTCCCAACTTGTAGAGATCTGAATATATGTAAAAAGTTCTATCAAAACAGCAGCACAAGGGTTTTTGAGTCCTCCCCGCAGTCACTGTGAACAAGTTGGCTCACTGTGAGGGGCTCTGCCTGCTGCAGCAGCTTGCCTCCCGCAGAGGCCCATCTGTGTTGCTCCATGTCTCTGCCCCCTGCAGCCTTCAGAGCGGGAAGTAGCCTGAAGCTGTAGACTTTTATGTTGCATGGGCTCTAGGTAGCTATTCAGGCTGAAGAGTGAGGTGTTTATGATGTCATTGTGGAGCCAAATGTCCCCATCCTTCTGTTTTCTTAACAATAGACTTTACTGCAAAAGAACATACATTCTACTAGTTTTTAGTAACTTTTTTCCACACTTGTATATACTTCACAAAATACTTCACATGTATTATTCTTGAATCAAGACCTGGTGCAGTGCCTTCAAATGAGTAGGTACATAGTGGTATTGCTGAAGGAATGAATAAATAAACAAGAATCTTATTTTCTTTTAGAGAATATTTAAGAACTACATGGGGAGAAAGGACAACATTTGACTCTGGATCTCTGTTTCATTCCCTGGAGTCATTCTTGAAATTTTCGTTCCTAAAAGAATACATGCACATTTTCCCTGCGCATAATCCTTATTTATTTATTTATTTATTTATTTATTTTTTGTAAAATTAGGGCATTTTTAATATCTTTAACACCAGTGATAATTCCTAAAAAAGTCTATTAGGAGGGTTTGTAGGTAGGTGTAGTGGTTTACGTAGTATTTACATTTATTTTTGCCATTATTGTTGCTGTTTCCTCTATTAGAAGGCAGAAGTCATTACAGACTATAATTTCTTTGTTCCTTGAATGGCCTGTCTTAGTTATGCAAATGCCAGGAAAGAATGACTTCCTGCTTTGGGAGAATTTTATAATATTGCCTTACTCTAAGTTTTACTTGAAACTGACTGCTCCTCCCAATAGCCCTATGCATTTAAAGCTTCTCCTCTGGGAAAAAGTAAGCCAATTTGCTCTTAAAAGAAAGAATTGAGCCCTCCTGTCTTCCTTTTTTGAGATTCATTGCGCTTAGCTACTGATGAATAGATGTTTCAGCCTGAGGCTGATTCTGAGGAAAGTGTGTGAAGCCCTGGAGAAAGCCTCTGCTGGTACCCGTGCCTCAGCATCCCAGCTCTGTGCTCAAGAGGGCAGAAGCCCCTGCAGAGCTGCCCCTGACAAGGGGTGAGGGGCTCTAGAAACCAGGAGAAATTAAGTCTACCTAGCTTAACCTTGCAAGTGAAGGAGGTGTAGGACACCAGCAAGCTTAGCAGCCTCGGGCTATACACTTGAAACTCTGGTCCTTTTTCTTCCAATTAGTAGAAGGCCAGCATCAGATCTGGTGGGAAGTTGGGCGGGTCTGCAGAATAACTATCATTTCATGTGCAGGGAAGGAAACTTTTCATCAAAGTGCTTGTCAGAATGTCCTTGTGCAGAGAGTGGGATGTCCTCAGAAGGTGGAGCCTGAGGGGGGAATCTTTCTAATTCTAGCCAATAATGTTCACAGTGTAGAATTTCCTGCAGGTTAGCTTTATCTCACCCAGCTTGTGTACCAGCTTCTATATAAGGAGTCATCTAGCTCCTCTCTAAAAGTGACTAAATGTGACTCCTGTTTAACAAAATCTCCTGCCAGTTGTTGGAAGAAATTTGGCTTAGGTCACTGTGTAACCTAGAGGTATAAAAGAATTTAAGAATTATATTTGTATTAAATACTAGGAAGAAAAGTATGGGTTGTGGTGTAACTGTGTAATAGTGGGATCTGTCCTGGCATGTGAGGCAGAGAAAGTCTTCCTGAGGAAGGCAGGAGATGGGGTTAGTTTGGTAACGAGAGATGGACAGAGCAGTTCATGTTGCAGATCCTGAGGATTTAAAAGAAGACACAGGTTGTTGGAGTAGGAGAGAAAGTCTGTGACATATGGCTTTAAGGTTATGTTAAGAACTTTTGGGTTTATCCAAAGGAAATGGAAAGCCAAAGAAGTAATGACCCCAGTTAATTTACATTTGAAAAAAACATCTTTCAAAAAAGTGTAATTTGGTTACAATAGGCACAAAAGGGTTGGGCGGGTCGGTAGATGAGTATGTAAGCTAAGATAAATTAATCTCATTGGGGTTTGCTACTACTTACAGGAAGTGATAGATGGTAGCTAGATCACAAGAAAGCTGTAGTTGGAAAGAAGGGACTATATAAAGAGATAAATACCCAGAAAGAAAAAGATTCTTGAGTCCTGGTGATTTGATGGAGGTCAAAGAGGAATGTATAAAAAGAAAAAATGTCCTCACAACATTTTTACTTGAATGTTAATTGAATACTAGAATGTAAAAGATTACTGGGGAAGAGCTATACAAATTTCTCTTCAGTTATAGACAAGAAGATATAGTCCAGTTTAGAAAAAGGAGTTGTCTCTTTCCAAGTAGCTAGTTATTTAGAGGTAGCATCTAGATCAGAGTCAAGGTCACCTGCTTATTTTACTATATTTCCTTGACCCCAAAAGGTAGCACCTTCCTTTTTCTCACATACTAGCATTCACTTGTGGCTATGAAATGATTTTCTAGACATGTATATAAAAGCACACTGGAGTGTTCTTCAACATACTTTTTTCTTCTTTGCTTTCTCCAAAATGTTGGATATTTATCTAAGGAATAACACCAGATCATTAATCTATAAGTATCCTTATTAATACTAGATATTGATTAAATACTCCATTTGAAGTCAGAATTTGTACATGGCTTGGATCTAAAAATTTATATTATGTATTCATGCAATTTGACAAAAATATCACCAAGTTTTTAATTGTATAGAATCTTGTTTAACCAGAGTTTAGTTTAACTGATTCTCTTTTCCAATCTTTTGGGAAAATCTGCAGCATTGCAGAAACTAAGATGTCATTACCACAAAAACGTTAGTATTTCCCTCCTGCTACATGGAGTAAATGCCAAGAACTTAACTTTAGAATTCTTTTTTGAATAATTCATCCTCAATACTATCTATTATAAGTTTAATCAGGGAAACCTAGAGAAAAATGAAATAGTTGTTTCAGTTCAAATGCCATCATTCAGATAAAGGACTGCATAAACATGGACATTTAATTTTATTGAAATTTAAATGAGTTTAGTGCTCACTGGATATAAGGTCTGCTAATTAAGGTATGAGTGCCTCGTAAATCCTGGATAAGAGCGTATTTGCCATATACAGTTGTAGCTGACAACAGTCCTTTGTAGAAAATGAAAAATAAATCTAAACCAATTAAGATACTGTATGTGTAATTATTAATATTGTAAATGAAATGAGGTGACTCTGGATTGTACAGTGGAACATGTGTTAGAATTATATTTCATTAATTCTCTGTAACTCTTTGCTGATCATTCTCCCCCTCCCCCTCCCCTGACTGCAAACTGTGCCAATAACTAATCGTCTTTAGGACAAGTTAGTCTAAACCCCAATGAAGAACTACTATATAAGATCCTATGTAAATCTGGTCCTTGTTCACATGCAAGGATGGTGGTTTTGGGGAGTATCTTGTTTGATGTCCTGTGTTAAGAGGAACTTTCAGGATACTAAAATTATGAAGATGTCATCTTATCAGAGCACTCACAATCATGTTGGGAGACAAAAGACTCAGAAGAGAGTTGTGGTAACCACTGTCACAATGAAATGTGCATCGAGCACAAAGAGGATATCAATTAATTCTAGTGTGGGCTTACTCGTATGGCTGAGCTGGGTATTCAAGATGAGAGGCAACTTTCAGATGGTGAATGGCATTGAAATCACTTCAATGTTTTTAAATTGCTTTCTTGAGAAGCAATTCAAGTCATCTGGATCACTTAGATGCTAAGTACAATGATCTAGAATTGGAAAATAAGGCCCAGGATGACTTCTTGTTTTCTCCTTGTTGTAACAGAAGATTGTCTTATTTAATTCTTCTGGGGGAGATACTTTTGTTTTGACTTACTATTTACTATCTATTAAGGTAAAAACTGTATGAAATTACATGTTGTGAGCATGCAGATTGTATCCTGTAGAGAAGAAGAACATCTCTTTGTAGAAAGGAGATTCCAAGCTACAACTTTTGTGCCTGGAAATAATATATCCTACCAACTTACACTAGCATGTGCTTTTTCACTGTTTATACATATATACAGGATTTTGAATTTAACTTTGAGTCAGCTCTACCATCCTACTGATGTTCTCATTAATGAGTTAAATATATACTTGATATTTATTTATTTCATTTTTGAAAACATTTGTAACTTAAGTAAAATTAGAGTTGGATAAAGCATATGCTGGAATTGTTTGGAGCCATTTTGGGAGTTGGTCCCCATCCCACCAAACAGAAAAGATGGCTTCACCTTCTTTGTTTTCTCTTCATTCTTTATTCCCTTAGATCTCTAGAGAAATCTCAGTAAATAGTCACCCCTTCATCAGGCTTTAGAGGACCCTTCCATGTATAGAAGAGTCCCAGAAAAAGAGCCAATACAGGTCTGTGCACTGGGGCAGTCATTGATGAAGGTAAGAAGGTGACATGCATGTTTTTGAGCTTTGTTTCTTCTGTTGGACTATCCTCTGCAAAACATGTTACATTTGTCAACTCTAGAAATCAGAATGGGGAACTATTTAAAAGGCCAATTCTTATTGCTTAGGCTCTTTGATCTCAGAAAGTATCTGAGCCTAAAATAGGGTTAAACATTTTTTATAGTGCATTTAATTATACATAATAGTGGGATTTGTTTTTGCATATTTGTACATGCACACCATAGAACAACATAATCGAGTCAATTTTATTCCATACTGGCTCCCTTTCCTTTCTCTACTCTCCCCCCCTTGTCCTCTTCCTGTACTGTTCTCTCTTCTATAAAATAAGGGTTTTTAAAATGCACTTTTATACTAAGGTTAGACTCCATTTCTTGGGGGCAGGGGGAAGATGACAAAGAACAAAAATTGTGTAGAATATAGAAACTTTCCAGAAATTCTGTTTATTGCTGCCTTTTGTTCCCTATAAAATAAACAAATGATACATTGACTGAATATCTACCTCAAGCGTGTACCATCTAACCACTGCATTTTTCATATATGAATAAATATGTACATTTAATTTTATCCTATTGGTCAGTTTTCCACTCGTGTAATAAAATACATGAGATAATCAACTTTTAAAAAGAGGAATGATTTATCTTGACTCACTATTTTGGAAGTTTCAGTCCATGGTTGGCTGGACCTTTTGTGTGGGTGTGTACAGATTTGGCATGTCGTGGCAGGGAGCCCACAGACGGGAAAACTGCCTCCTTTACCACATCTGGGATGCAAGCAAAAGAGAAAGGCACAGGAGTACCATGTTCCCTCAAGGACACATTGCCAGTGACCTAACTTCTCCCACTTGGCTTTGCCTTTAAAAGTTTCCAGCAACTCCCACCTCAGATAGGTGAAAAAGCCTTTAACACATGGGTCTTTGGGAAACACTTGTCAATTATAGCAATCTTAGCCTACTTTCTGAGGTCCATGTCATTTTAGAAATGATATGCTACTTGTCTTAAAATGTAGAATGGTGTCTTTCTTCATGATTTTTCAATAAGACGCATCAATGATCTTATCCAGCTTGAACCTTATGTTGGTTCACAGCCAGAAAAATTTCTACCTTCTGGTGTGACCTCGGAAGTGAGAGAACTAGTCTTCAATTCAGATTTCTAGCAACAAATCCTGAACAAAGAATACCTGATATTTTAATGGGAAAGAATGCAAAAATATTCATTACATGACACATGTACATTTACATTCTTCCCACTGCTACTTTCCCTGTTCTCTTAGACTTCATTTTGCTTAGGGCACATTTTATTAGCATTTCGGTTGATAATGTATAATATGCAAATTGGATAGGAGAGCTTCTTTTACAAGAAAAAAAACCAATCTAATTTAGGAATCTGATCTCTATTTGCAGTTACTTATCCATGTCACTGCTGCCCAACATGCATCCTTGGGCCATATGCATGATGCCCTGCCGAGTGCTGTAATACTCAGTTGTTAACTTTATAGTCCATGGTGGCATCCAAGATTGGCAGAGGCAGCCCACAAGCAGGAGAATACAGCCAGCTGTGAAGTGGTTAAATGCTTGCTTCCCTCAGTAAAGAGGCTTTCAGAGGCAACTAACTACCGACTTCAGAACTTGAATATTTATGCTTCTAAGGAAACCAGACACACATTTACATTTTTAACAGCAAAGCTATATTAGGAGTGGATAGTAGGAAGAATAATTTTAAAAGAGGCACCAGGTAATAAAATCAATACTTCAAAATCTGGTCCGACTCTGATAGATAATCACTGAAAACAGAAGTCCCTTTGTTCCTACTTGGGCCAGTTGTTCTAAATACAAGTTTTTCTTGAGCCCATATTTAATCTTTAATATTGAGCTTACCACTCTGTGATCACAGCCACAACTTATTTACCTGACTCCGTCAGAGAATGAGCCGTTCTGCATAAGTGGATCTCACAGATAACTGAAGCATACCCCCTCTAGTGCAAAAGCTTCACAGAAATGAACCATCTTGATGAAAACACTGCTCTGCTCGGATGTATCATGTAACACCTGATGTCTTAAATAGCATATGTTAAGTAATTAAGACTTTTTCTTAATGTAGTCAACATTTCCCCAGAAATACCAGATGGGACCAGGAGTAGAGCCTGGAGTAAGGAAAGGTTCCAGAACTCTGTCATGGCTGCGGGTCCAGAAATCACAAGTGTCAATGCCACTCAAGGCACTGTCATCTGTAAGGTTCATCATTCTCCCTGCTACAGAGGAATGAAGATGTCACTAAGGTGACTGCTGCCCAGGGATGCTTCATAATTGGATGCTTCTCTGCTCTCCAGAAAGAAGTGAAGCATTTGCCCCTGGAGGACTCATTGTTTGCAGCACCTACCATGGGGGTTGCACCCCTGAAGTTGCTATTTAGAAGTGGGGGGAACAGTTGTCTTTCCTTTGAGTTACCATGTTCCTACAATCTCGCAGAGACTTTCCTTCCTTCCTTCCATCCTTCCTTCCTTCCTTCCTTCCTTTCTTCCTTTCTTCCTTCCTTCCTTCCCAGGGATTGAACCCAGTGGTGCTTAACCAGTAAGCCATATCCCCTGTTCTTTTTTAATATTTTATATAGAGTCAGGGTCTCACTGAGTTGCTTTAGGATCTCACTAAATTGCTGAGGCTGGCTTTGAACTTTCAAACCTCCTGCCTCTGCCTTCTAAACCACTGAGATTACAAGTGTGCCCTCAACCTGTAAGGAGCCTCTCCTACTCTATTTCTATCGGTTAGAAATTCTATCTTTTCAAATTTCATTTATTTATTTATTTTTGTTTTGGGGGTATCAGGAATTAAAACCAAGGGGTGATCTAGCGCTGAACAATATCCCCAGCCCTTTTTAAACATTTGTAAAAATTTTGAGACAGGGTCTCTCTAAGTTGCTGAGGCTGGCCTTGAACTTGAGATCCTCCCACCTCAGCCTCCTGAGTGACTGGGATTCAGGAATGTGCCATAGTGCCTGGAAAAATTCTTTTTAATTACACAGCAACAGACACCTCTTATAAAAGCCTAACCAGACTCCCCAGGATAATTTGTAGTCCCAGTCACCAATCACATAGCACTGTTCTTAGATTTCTTCTAACACTTCTCTTCCTTTTTGTTTTAAGTACCCTTCCTATTCCCTCACCTGACCTCTTTGAACACTGGGATTATGTCTTATCCACATTTCCTCAAGAGAAGATTTTTTTTTCTTTAGTACAAAGTGGGTATTTGGCATTTATCTCCTACTCAGAACCTATTCTCTGAGCACCCACATTGGACCTATTAACGTGAAGAAAAGGATTAAAGATAAAAATGCATTCTTTTTTTGGGGAATTAACTTTTTCTCCCATGTTTTCTATAGAACATGGAAACTTAAAAAAAATAAAGCTCTTGTACTGGCTTCTTCTTCAATTGAAATAAAAACCAAAATAATACTGTTTTTCAAACCATTTACTAATATTCTCTTTTAGCTGATTTAATAGACTGGATGGAATTTAATAATAGATGAGTTGGCTCTTCCTTTCTGCAACTAAAAATCTATAGCTCACTAAGCAATTCCAAGTGTGGAAAGGCCATATCAAGAGATAGCCATCCCGCCTCCTGAAGATTATCGTTGCAAAACACAACCAAGCTAATCAATGGGATAGAATTCCATCCAATGTAAATGGGGTTGTTTTAATCAGCTTCTTCATTACTCTACCCAAAAGACCAAACAATAACAAGGTATTTGGATGAGGGAGACTTCCACTACTCCCATTGCTGAATTTGAATTTAATTTGGCTAATACTTATCATCATCATAAGAGCTATGGATGGAGTCTCTAGTATGGTAGGGGTTTTTTAAAATGCAATATCTCATCTTGCTAGTTCTAAGAACCTGGGCTCAGAACTGGTTTACAGTGGCTCCTGAGACCTGATTCTGCACACCCCTACCCAAGTCTACATTCATTGACTTTACAGTGGTATCTTGAAAATGTCCCCCTTGGGGTCCTGCACCCTGAACACTGAACAAGCTACCAATCACCTTTATAAATTGTTGACTTCATAGCACCTGATGGATTGAAAGTCAGTCTTACCTTTTTTTTTTTTTAACCAATGAGGTAATTAAAACTCAAAGAACTTACCACGGTCATACAGTCAGTATGAAAATTTCAGGTCCAAATTTGGGTCTTATCCCATCACCCTCCACCCACACGCGTCCCAGCGTGGGTAAGTGGTTAAGTCCAGAAGTAGCTTTCCAGCTTGCTCACACAGCCTCAGCCACCGTGGATACCCAAGAGCTCTCCAGTGATGTCACCCCAGATGTTACCTTCCCTAATGATGGGTTGTATTAAATTCTTAGTAGATGTTTTGCATAACTCGTTTGTTCTCAATAAAGTGTGATTTTTTTTAATGGGGATGGTAAATGTTAGAATGATGCATTGGTACCTTTTTTTCTGTCAATCTTACTGCTACATCAAGACGAATAATTTCACCTTCGCGTTCCACAAAGTTAGCAGGGAGCGCAAGAAGGTGGTATGGCAAGGAGCCAGAGGGGTAGGAAAGGAATTTTTTAAATGTATCAAGACAAAAGAAACCATTTATTTTTTTAGCCTGGTGAGATTATATCTGGAAGTCTCAATGGTTTTCCCTTAAAGAAGTAATCAACCATATTAAAAAAGAAAAGATGGGCTTTTCTCCCCTCCACAAGCAAAGCACAATTCTGTGGCTCCTTTCAGAGTGATGTAACGGGTTCTTGCATTCAAAGCGTCTTACTTGTTTGATGGATTGCTTGTTTTTGTAGTCTGTTGCTATGGAAATGACTAAGATGTCAAAACATCCTTCAGTAGGCTCCCACAGGGGATGAGAAGGTTTTAGGAAGAAAACTCTGAAAAAAATATTTAGAGAGAAAATAAAAAAAACCTATCTGGACCTTGCACTTAGAAAAAAAAATCAAAACACATTTTGTGCTTGGCTGTGCTTGGATTCTCAAACCACTTCTCCCATTTGGATGCTTAATTCTCTACTTGGTGAAAGGGTCAGGAAGCCCATTTTTTTTTTTGATTGTTTACCATACTCTTGTGAACTGGAATAAGTCAGTGACACTATTTCTTGTTTGTACACCAGGAAGAGTTGGACCATTTTGACTAAAATGATCAGCCTCATTTAAAAAAAATGGATCCAACCAGTTTTTTGGAATAATAAACAGGCTAAATCTAAATGGTAGGCGGGGAAATTCCTGAACTCTGTTCATCATCCTTGTATTCTTTTGCAAATATAGGCTGGTATTTACTATAAAAGGTATTATAACTCTTGATCAAGTGTACATCTATGGACCTGAAATGCTTACATCCCAAACCCAAAATGATTTGCTACCCTTTTAATCTACACTTTCAAGTGAACAACATGAGCTCCCAACACCATGATAAATAATGTCCTCCCGTAAATAAATGCATTTATTCTCCTTCGTCTTAAGGTTGAGGGAGGTTTTCGCAGCCTGTTTTCAACCTGCCACGGTCTGCATTTTCCAAACATTTGTCACGCCGCTCCTTTGCAAATAATAAATCTAAATCACCAACCAGAAATTAAAATATTCCAGAAGAAAAATTTTAAAGTACAGAAGGAGAAATGGACGATGTTTCTAAATATTTGAGAAATCTGGGTGGTTTGATCCATGTTTACATAGGAAAAAAAACAGAAAGATAAAAAAGAATTTTTTTGTTGTTGTTGTGGTTGTTCAAACTGAATTTTAATTTCCAGGATGCTGCAAAATAAAGAAAGAATAAAGGAGAGTAAATGTGAGAAATAATTTGACTCTGCATTCTTTGGAAGGGCAATTGCTGATATGCCCAAGACTTTGGGAAGAGATTCCTCTCCTGGAAACCAGGTCACCCTATCTAGCCTCTGTGCATGGTCGGCTAATAATGAAATGAAGATGTCTAGATCCATATTTTCCAGTAGGGGGCGCCATATCATGATTATTTAGCCATTTAAATCTGACACCCACACACTGCAGAGCTCTGGGCACTTTTGCAACAGATACTTTGGAATGCCGCTCCTTGGATCCTAAATTTTCCCAGGGTGCAAATCACTTACCTATAAGACAGAAATGGAGACAAAGAGGACATTAACATGTTTGTTGAGAAGAGACTGAGACTTTCTATAGAAGTTTCTAAAACTTACACTTTACTCCTGAATGTGATGCATTCGTCACTTTATGGTAGTTTTACTTCTTTTGTTATTTATGACAGCCAGGCGTAAGATACAAATGCAATTACTCAAAGCAGATGTTAGAAAAAAATTCACATTATAATTGCTGAGTACAAGCAGCCAACTTTTTCCCCCCAACTCTGAATTTT
Organism: Callospermophilus lateralis; assembly: GCF_048772815.1. Lineage (NCBI taxonomy): Eukaryota > Metazoa > Chordata > Mammalia > Rodentia > Sciuridae > Callospermophilus > Callospermophilus lateralis. The sequence continues at coordinate 105,365 of NW_027513019.1, forward strand.
CATGATGCAAATCTGGTGGTTATCTTTTTAAAAAGAAAAATTATTCCAGCACTGGTCTGAACTTGTAGGCCATATTACCTTGGGCAGTTCAAAATTATTTCTAGCAAATTAAAGTATTCTATTATTTAACTACACCATGTTATTGCTCTCTTTGCTGAAACACAATATTCCATGATCCTATACACTGGAATTCTCTAGTGTAATTCTTAAAATTATACCTCTTTATCTTATGCTGAAGCCCTCTCTATAAATGTTGGGTCCCCGTGTAATTCCCTGTTATTTTTCTTGGCTTTAGTCAACTCTATATATGTCCCTAAATCTTTCTGTTCCAATCCCCCAATAAAGAAATTGACCACAGGATTAATGCTGATGGCCTCAGTTGATAGTTTGCAACTTGATCTACGCACAATTAACGGGCCTATATTATACGATGGGAAGGTGCTCAGAAAACAGGAGAGACTTGTACTTCATCCCTGTAGTCATTGATGCTATTTGTATTTTTTTTAGCATTTTCTGAAAACTACTTTCAAATTGCGATACCATACTAAATGCTTCTATTGGGAAAATGGATTTTTATTAAAATACCAACGATTTCACACAACCTGTCCTGAAAGAAGGTGGAGAAAAAGGATAAAAAGAACTTGTGTTAACATCTACTATGTGCCAAGCATCATGTTAGGGAATCAACACACATTACAATTCTCAGAGCAGGGTTGAGATTTTCCCTCTTAACAAACCAAGACAATGGTAAGAAAAGAATTGAAAGTATCAAGAGTACATTAATAAGCCCAAGTACGTCTGTTTTTAAAATAAGCTTTACATTTTTGAGAGTTTCCCATTTGTAGTAAAGTCGTGAAGGTGATGCAGAGAATTCCCATATTCCCCACACCCAGGCTTCCCCATAAGTGTGTCTAGCAAATTAATAATGGTGCCCCCGGAAAACATGATCTCGTACATTTTTCCCCATTAATCTTTCTTCTCTCTTCCATTAGTATGGTCCATTTGTCAGGACTAATGAACCAATATGGGTACATTATTATGTAAAGTCTATACTTTATTCTGATTTTCTTCTTTGGCCAAATGTCTCTTTTCTACCCAGGAACCATATTAGGAGCAAAGGCCACGTATCAGATTCCTATTGACTGTGACAGTTTCTCTGACCTGTCTTTAGTTCTGAGGACTGAGCAATTACGAGGAGATCTGGCCAGAGCATACTTCTGATTGTCTTAGGGTTAGATGGAGGTTGTTGGTTTTCAGAGAAATCCTACCCAGTTAAAGTGCCATCTTTATATTAGCTTAGGGTCTGTACCACCCACCTGACCTATCACTAGTGATGGTCAAGTTCACTACCCACATGAAGGTGACCACCTGGTTGAGGCAGTGTGGTTAGTTTCCTCCATACTAAACTCATTCTTCCCTCTCTCTTCCCCTATTGTAGTCTTTGGAAGGAAGTTCCTGTACTCAGGGTGTCCCTAAGGGGCAGGAAACCACCCACCCTCCTCTTGAGAGGGACAGAAAGTATCTAGACTTCTCCTACATGGGAGATTTCACCATTCGTCACCAAAGATTTATCTGTATGCAACCATTTCTATAGGTAAGGGCGTATCACGATTAATTTTATACTTCTGGTCTTTAAAACAATGCTAAATTATTTGTTCCAATGCTCAAATTATGCCACTTTGGGCTACTGGTATCTCTTCTAGTTGGTTCCTGGGAATCTTGGGCTACTGGTATCTCTTCTAGTTGGTTCCTGGGAATCTCTGATGTAATTTTTTTTTTACTGTGTGTGTGTGTGTGTGGATTCCTTCTCTACCTATATTGAGTTAATGTGAATCCATTCTGATGTCTCAGACTCTGTTCTACACCACCTGGATCAAACCTTCCCCTTTTATCAGTCACCAGCTCCTCCAATAGTGGGACACCAGCCCCTTAGTTCACTTAATTATTCACCATCAGCCTACTTAAGGGTTCCATTTCATGTACATGGATAGCCATTACAGAATTTCCCACCAGCACACTCAAGGGAAATGCTCTTCTCACCTGGAGTACGCGGCCCATGCACAGTTCTTTCTGTTTTCACTCCTATAGGCTCCATTTATGTGCAGATTTACCTAGGTCAGCACCTCCTTCTCTCCCGCGTCAGCGAAGCCACCATATGTATTTTTAATACCTTTAGATTTTTGGAAGGGAGCATCTATAGACCTCAATACTAGTCACTTCCCAATATGGCTGTTTATGAGGTCATTCCACTGCATGTCACCACAGTGGTCCTGTTCATTATCCTATTGAAGGGCATCTTGGTTTCGTCTAGCTTATGGTGATTAGAAATAAAGCTGCTATAAATATTGCATTCAAGATTTTATTTTATTTTATTTTATTTTTTGGTGTAACTGAGTTTTCACATCATTTGGGTGAATGCTCCAGAGTGAGATGATTGGATTGTGCAGGAAGGCGAATTTAGCTTTGTAAGAAAATGTCAAACCATCTTCAAAATTGGCTATACCATTTACATCCTGCTAGCGATGACTGAGAATTTCTGTGGCTCTGAACCACCGTCAACAATCTGTAATGTAATTTTTTTTTTTTTTTTTTTGGATTTCAGCCATTCTAATAGGTATGGAGTGCTATTTCATTGTGGAATTAATTTGCATTCCCCCAATGACAAGTGATAATAAGCATATTTCTATTTCATTCCTAACACTCCCTCCACCCACCTACCCACCCACCCCACATTGTTTTTAACTGTTGAGTTTTATAATATTTCTTTTTTTATATTTTGGGTATAAGTTTTTCTTTTATCAGATACGTGACTTTTAAATATTCCTCACAGTTTTTCCGACTTGCGTTTTAGTTGCTTTAACGTTGTTCTCCGGGGATTAAAAAGTTTAAATTCTAGTGAAGTGTGATCGAGACAGACCCTGGGGCTGCTCTAGGGAGCTCGGATCACTTCACAAGTCCCCAGACCTGAGCATGGTATTGCTGCCGCAGCAGGGTCTGGGGCCTGGGGGTCCAGGGGCTGGGGGTCCAGGGGCATCATCTCACCAGGTTGGATCTAGGACAGATCTTCATGCAGGAACCTTTTGGGAGCCTTTTTCTCCAATGCAGTCAAGTTCTACTCATGCCTACGGTAGGCCTGCAAGAGGTCCGAACTGCTATCCAGATGTCACACACAAAACTTCATTTAGCTGAACACAGAAGGAGCAAGAGTCAAATAGCAAGGGCTTTGCAAGAGAGCTCCCGCTACTGCCTAAGCCTAGGAATGGGCATGCAGGAGGTGGGATGGGACACTGGCCTTACACCCTCTGAGGCAGAAGGCCCTGCCCAGGTGCTAGGAGAAGGAGACTGGCCACCTACAGATGGAGATTCCACTTTGCTCGTGACCTCTGACCCTGGACCTGGCCCCCCCTCGATTTTTCTCTCTCAACCCTTCTTCAGAGTTGCCTGTTGAGATGTCTCTTATCTTAACTGAGAACCTCCAGTTCTCTTCAGGCTAAGCTCACTGAAGAAGGGAGATAAGGAATTTTCGACAAGCAGAACGAATCTGCTACCTGGAGGTCTTCACGGCATGAACTTTCAAAGAATTGTCTTGTTCTTTGAAGGAAACAGCCCAAACGAATGTTGGTAAGGATAGGCCATCAGCAGATCAACCTCCCAAGCGTGCGGGCATTACAGAGTGAACACGGCTGAACACCCAAACAAACAGTGATTACGGTAAAGGAGGTGGTAGGGGGTGCTCAGGAACATGCAGACCCCCTGATAGCAACCACCTGCTGGGCTGCTGTGGGCCAGGTGTGCACAGGTCCTCCTGTGGGACATGCAGTTAGCAGCCTGTTCTGCTGGGGGGCGGAGGGCACACATCCGGATACCTGGCTCTCTCCAGAGCAATTTCACGGGAGCATGGATGGACCATCATGGACAACAGATCAACCAACGCAGTTGAGCTACCCAAGTGGACATGGAGGAAATTGAAAAACATCCTGTCTGTTAGAGTCTGTAAACAAGTCAGGATGGCGCCTGGCAAATGTTAGAGTTTGTAAACAAGTCTGGATGGCACCTGGTATTTTGCCAGGGGGAGTGGTTTGTGAGGTGGAGCCTGCGAGCCATTAAGTGTGGAGATTTCTTATTGGTTGACTGCTGTATCTAGTTTATGCTAATTAAGATAAGCTGTGTGGAATGTATGAATACCTCTGTTGTCTTACAAAAAATGGCTCCTACTCCTGCTGTATCAAGGTACACAAGTTGTTCATCACCCCTGGTTATTTTGCTGCAGCCGGACTGCGGCACCTGTCGCCTGGGAAAAGCAAGACCCAGCACAATGGAGAAAATACATTCCAGGCTAGAAACATTCAGGACCATGCAATGTGCTCCTTGTGGTTAAAAATAGTGCAGAGAACTTAATGGGTAGAAAGGATACCCATGCTTCAGAGATAGTGGGTCACTGGAGGGGTGGCCCACAGGGAAAATGGAATCAGGGAGAGGTACAGGAAAGGGCCTCAGACAATCAGGTAGCTGCTGGGATCCCCACGCAGTGTGACTGCAGAAACTCCCGTGTGGGCAAAGGTACGGACCGGCATGCCCTTGGCAGTACCACTCGTGAGAGCCAAGAAACAATGTGTGTCTCAAGTCAAGACAAAGCTCTCTACGCGATGATGTGAAAACATGCCCACGTCGTATATCCAGTGGAAATAAAGCATATTGTAAATAAGTAAGTAAATACCAGGTCTCATCAAGCGTTTCTTTCAGGGGTCATGACTTTTCTATTCATCGAAATAGTCGTCACCCAACCAAAATTCATTAAGGCTTTATACACCTTCTTTTGAAGTTTCACAAATTTCACTTTGTTTATTTTTTTTAAATTTATATATGACAAGCGGAATGCATTATAATTCTTATTACACATATAGAGCACAATTTGCTATGACTACAAATAACTAACCATAACTAGCTATAACTAACCATAACTAGCTATAAGTAAACATGACTAGTGATGACTAACCATAACACTATAAAACTAACCTCAACAAACTACAACTAACCCTAACTATACAACACTAACCCTAACTATGTACAACTAACCATAACTATGTACAACTAACCATAACTATGTACAACTAATCACAACTAGCTATAACTAACCAAAACCAGCTATACCTAACCACATGCAGCTATAACCAGCCATAACTAAGCTATAACCATCTATGACCACATATAACCAGCTATGACCACGTATAACCAGCTATGACCACATATAACCAGCTATGACCACGTATAACCACCTATGACCCACCTATAACCACCTATGACCCAGCTATAAACAACTATTAAACAGCTATAACCAACTACATCCAACCCTGTATGACTACATTTAAAACTTTATTTAACCACATACAACTGCATTCAGTTACCTTCAGCCCTGTGTAACTATCCATAACTACGTTTATAACAATGTAACTACATACAGAAGTTGGGCTGAGGTTGTGGCTCAGTGGTAGAGAACTTGCCTGGCATGTGTGAGGTACTGGGGTCGATTCTCGGCACTTTTCACTTTAAGTGAAAAGTCATGCAATAAAATGATGCTTGAAAAAGATAGAAAAATAAGATAAAATTTAAAAAGAGTTAAAAAAAAATAGCTGTGCAAGCAGCGTGGGGACAGATCTCTGTGCCCAGGAACCTTTTTGTCACCTGCTGGTGTGTTCTGTGCTTGCAGAGAGCTCTGCCCATCATGCATCATTGGACTCGCTCCCCTCCTAAGTTTTTTTATTATTATTAATATTTATTTTTCAGTTTTCGGTGGACACAACATCTTTATTTTATTTTTATGTGGTGCTGAGGATGCAACGCAGTGCCTCGTGCATGCCAGGCTGGTGCTCCACCACTTGAGCCACATCCTCAGCCCCCTCCTAAGGTTTTGACCCTTGGACCACTTTGGGCCTATTGTCTCTTGCTTGCCCGTGAACTCCAGGTCCGTGGACATCAGCCTTCCTCTGTGGACCCCAGATTTCCCCAGGTTTATCTTTGTTTCTGTTTTTCACCTCAGTTCGTCACATCTCTTGGCTGGAGCTGGTGGTTCTGAGGGGTTATTTCTGATGCTTAAGTGACCAACTCTCTGTAGCTCTTTGATTTTTTTTCAACCATTCAGTACTATGGTTGAGTGAGGTTCCTTGGTCTCTTACCTGGCAGAGACACAGTCTTCCTACTTTGCAACGTTGGTGTTGAGGATCTGCTGAGTGAACTCACTTTCTCCTCTGCCATTTTACTTCTGATTCACTTTTAATTAAGTTTCTGTAAAAGGTGTGAGCTCTGTGTCTAAGGTCACTGTTTTTTTAATTCATTTATCTATCTATTTATTTCTATGTTTCTTACTTATTTTTAAACATGCAGTAGTTTTAGCAACATTTGTTAAAAAAAAATACCTCCATCCAATTCCCTGTGTGCCTTGGTCCAACAGCCATTTGCTGTTTTATGTGGGTGTGTTTCTGGGCTCTCCTGACTCTCTCACCTTTATCTATTTATCCCTTCACTAACAGCATTATTTGACTATTAATGCAGCTTTATGTTAGAGGATGAAAGAGGGTACATGAATCTTCTGTCTTTCTTGTTCCTCAGAACTGTGCGGTACTGTGTGTCCTAAATTCTTTGTCTTTCCAGATATATTCTAGTCATCAGGATATTGAAAACGGGAAGGATTTTTTTTTTTTTGGACAAGACACCAGAAGCAAAAAATAGACAAAGGAAATTGCATGAAACTAAAAATCATCTGAACAGTGATAGAAATAATCAGTAGAGTGAAGAGACGACTTACAGAATGGGAGAAAATGAACATACAACTGAAAAGGGGTTGCTATCTAGAATATGTAAGAAATTCCAAATAATCAATAGAAAAAAAAAAAGCAAACAACAGCAAGAACAAAAAACACCCAATAACCCAACTAAGCAATGGACAATGGATCTAAATGGACCCCTTTTCAAAGACAGACATAAAAAAGGCTAACAGGTACATGAAAAAAAATGTTTGATAAAGTTAATTATCAGGGAAATGCCAATCAAAACCACAGTGAGGTCTGACTTCACCCCGGTCAGAATGGCTACTATCAAAAGACCTAAAGCAACCAATAGGGTAAGGATGGGGGGAAAAATGGAAATCTATTATTCTGCGGAAACAAGTGAAAATTAGCTCAGCAATTATGTAAAAGGACATGGAGCTTCCTCAAAATTTCAAACAAGATCTACCATAAGGTCTAATGATCCCACTAGGGGGTACCTATCCAGAGGAAATAAGATGAGTATGTCACAGAGAGGGACATGGGCCTACCCTTGCTCCTTGCCAGTGTCCACAGGAGCCAAGAAATGTGACGAACAGAGGTGTCCGTCCACCGAAGAGGGGATAACGGAAATGCGGGACAGATACGCAAAGGATGATACTCAGTCATGAGAAGAATGAAGTCGTGTTGTCTTTGGTCATGTGGATGGAACCGGAATTCATTAGGGACAGTGAACTAAGCCAGGTAGGGAACCCCTTTACAAATATATATGCGTGTGTATATGTATGAAGCATTTCTGCTGTTCCACTGTGATGTCTGATTTTTTTAATCATTTCTTTTGTCAACATACAAAATGAATTTAAAAAGAGAAAAAAAAATCAGAACCAGTTTTTCTTCCATGTTTGTAGATACATGGATCACCATGCTCTCTGCAGACAGAGAATTTTTTTTATATCTTCCCAATTTGTGTAACATAGTTTATTTTTTTCTTTTGTGTGAGTCTGTCTAGGATGGATCAGTGTGATGCTGGTTAAGATGGGTGAAAGAGAAGAGTTACCTTGTTCCCAGTAACGGAAAACGTGTCCAAGAAGTGTCCATCATGTCCACACACTGAGGATGATGCCATCGTTTTTGTTTTGTTTTGGTACTAGGGATTGAACTCAGGGGCACTCGACCACTGAGCCACCTCCCCAGCCCTATTTTGTATTTTATTGAGAGACAGGGTCTCACTGAGTGGCTTAGCCTCTTGCTTTCGCTGAGGCTGACTTTGAACTTGAGATCCTCCTGCCTCAGGCTCCCAAGCTGCTGGGATGACAGGCAGCTGCACCACTGCACCCAGCTCCCTCAGGTTTTCATACCTAGCCTTGACTAGTTTAAAGACATTCCCTTTGTGTTCATCAGGGAGAGAAATAAAACCAACAGCATGTTTGTGGGGTGGGTAAGAAGAATGTGATACAGATATTTATTTTAAGGAATCGGTTCAGGCAATTCTAGGGAGTTAATACAAAGTCGGCAGGTTGACTTACAGACTGGAGACTCAGGTAAAAACTCATGGTTCAAGTCCAAGGACCTTCCATTGATAGAATCCCTGCCTGTTTCGGGGAGTTTGGTCTTTATTCTATTAAGGCCTTCAACAGTAGATGAGGCCATGATCCCTGATGGAAGACAATTTGCTTTCCTCTAACTCTTTAGATCTCAATTTCACCCGATAAACACCTCCCTGGAAAACATCTAGAATAAGGTCTAACTAAATATCATGGCATCATGGTCCTGTCCAGCCACAAATGGGTTTTACTTGGGTCATGGATTGCTTAGGCCAACACTTACCATCAAAATGACGTGAAGATGCATTCTACTGTAAAATAAATTAATTCAAAAATAATAAAGAAGAAAGTATGTGATGAATTGAAATGACACGATGAACTGTTTCAGCTGATTTTAAATGTTGAACTAACTTCATACAACTGCACTCAGTTGTTTCTTTTTATGTTATTTGGGGGGCTTGATTTGATCATATTTTGTTCAGGATTTTTGTCAGTTTTCAGTACAGATATTAATCTAAAGCTGTCTTGTAATTTTATATTTTATTATTGGGGAGAAGGCTGGACTCATAAATAAAATGGAGATGTATTGTTTTGGGTTCTAATACATGACAGAGGTCTTCTCTCCTAGTTGCAAATGTAAACATGCTTATCTCATCCTGCCTCTCACTGCTTCTCTGACCCTGGTCTGAACTAAAAGGTTCAGTCCAGGGGAATAAAAATAACCCTGTCAGTCCCAGAAAAGAAAAAAAGAGAGATCCATTTCAACATGGAGCAACACAACCTCAAATGAATCAACGGCTGTCAATGTGTCATCCAACGCCAACATGGACCATGGCATGAGTCCATGTGCCCACCCCTGTGGCTGCTGGCCAACAGGCAGGCCTTTTTGTCTCCATACAGGAAATTCCCATTATTTAAGTTCTCCAAGATCATACCATCCCTGGGTGGCTCTTTTAGCATTCAAATTCCAATCCTTTGACCCAGCAGGCTAAATATTTTCTTTTTTTTTTTTTTTGCAAAAGTCTAGGTTTCTCGTGTTAATCAAAACTTCATCCTCCTGACTCACTCTTTCAAAGATTGATCTTCCCCTGGCTTAGAAATTTGCTCTGTATCTAGAAGCCAAAACAGAAGAGAAGTTCCCTGCGATTCAGTTTCATGAAAAGAAGAGGATTTTCTCAGAAACATGTTGCTTTCATTTGGATCTTCAGATTTCTTCCCACATTCTATGTGCTAAAAATTAAATAGCCTTAGTCTCCAGAATGGTGCGATTGGGGTGGGAGTGGAGCCTTGGGTGGTGGCACCTAGGTCATTAGGAACATATTTTTTTAAGTCAGAATGGTAAAATACAGTCCCTTCCTCTTTCTCGTTTCTTCCCTGGCCATGATGTGAGGGGTTTCACTTTTCCATGAACTCCTTGCCAAGAAGTGCAGCCAGAGGCACAGTTAATGAGGTTAACTGATTATGGATTGAAACCTTCAAAAACCGTAAGCTGGCATAAACCTTTTTTCTTTATAAACTGATTACCTCAGATTTTGTTAGAGTAACAGAAAGCTGACACATTTACTTGTGTTCTTATTTCTTTTTTCTTTTTCTTTTTTTTGTGTCATCGTTATTAAAGCTCAACCTTCTATCATACTATAAATGAAATCATTACATGTAGCTATATATTCAAAATATAACCTGATCTATCCAGCAAAAGTTTAATTGTTCTTCTGTACAAATTGCAAAATCTGTGTGAGACAGATGAAACAAAATAGTAGGGTCAAGAACAAGCGCTCCCAACCTCTGTCCCAAGGATCGGAGAGTGAGTACACTCCCTTAAATGGCCATCACACTGATATCTTCTATCTCTTGATAGCTGCAAAGAGTCTGCTAATCACTGCACTCCACAGTAATAACTGATTTATAATATATGGGTCATGTCCTGGGGCTGTGTGTAAGAGTCTATTAATATAATTTTAAAATGGAAGTCAGGTTGAAAGAGTCTCTAACTCCTCATAGAAATGTCATCTGACCTTTCCATCATGCAAATTCCCCATCCTGATCAAAGACACAAGAGATGGAGGGTCTGCCATTTGTGTATCCATAGGTGTATGGATGGGTGTATTTGGTGTATGTTTTGAGAGCCTTGGATGGGTGTATTTGGTGTATGTTTTGAGAGCCATGGATACTGATTGTGGTCTGGATAATTGAGAAAAATGAAAGAAAGACATCAGAATTTTAATGTTCATGAAGGAGCGTGGGTGTCCCCATGTGGGTGGAGACACACCCAAAAGTCGTGGCTTTTGGCCACTCCTAGATCAGATCCTCAGAGTGAAGCGCGGACTCTTTTTCAGGAATCAGGACTGGAAGGTATCATGGGAAAGGTATAAAAGGAAAATGTCAAACAGCTTATGGGCCCACAAAGGTTGGACAGGAAGGTTCATGGAACGTGAACCAATTGGCATGTCCTGAGCTTATTTCTTCTGCTATTCCCTTCCACCATGAGGTGCTACCTCTCCTCTGGCCCATAGCAATGGAGTCTGCCAACCGTGGACAGAAATCCTGACCCCATGAGCCAAAATAAACTCCTGCTTCTCTAAATTATCCTCATCGGGTTCTTTTGTTATAGCAATGAACAGCTGACTGAGACACACTATTGAGTGCCATCTGCTAAGATTTCTAGGAATTTATTAATGCTTTCCTTCTCACTCCAACTCCATGAAACAACTATGCATAGTATCCTGATTGCACCTATAAGAAAAGCCAAGTTTAGAAAACGTAAATGAAATTGCACACCAACATATACATGGTAAGTGGAAGAGCCAGCTCTGCCACATTTCAAAAGCTTCTGGGTGAGCCCTAACACTCCTTATTCTACCCGTCTATCTTTTCCAATGCCTAACGTCTGAATAGTGACACAGCATTGCTTGGAACCCATACAAGCTTCGTTTTGTGTATCAAGTCAGACCCAGCATGGTGAAGTCGAAAAACAAGACAAAATAAATACATGAGAAGACTAAATACAGAAAGAGAGAAAAAAGGAAAAAAAAAGACAGATTGGAATCTGAAAGAATATTTTAAAAATCTATCTAGAAATTAGAAACTTCCTCAAAGAAAAAATCTGAAGGACCATGTACTCAGAGCAGAATAACAACTCCTGAAGTCTGCCACAGTTTTGGTGTACAGATTAGCTTTCCATCACTAAGGCAGGGACTTACCACAGCACAATGTTATCTTAGGGTTCTGTATTTCAAAGTGCGATAGAGGTCTCACTGGGGTAAAACCAAGATGGCCCCGGGAAAGTTCATTTGGGGAGCTCCTGGGAGAAAAATTCATTCCCTGACTGGGTCACCTCCTAGAGACCTTCAAAAGTTCTTGGATTGTGGCTAGCCCTCAACCCCCCATCTTCAAAAACAGGAGTGTTGTATTCTTCTTCCACCCTACCCACCAGAATCATATTTCCCTTTGACCTTCTCCAGGAACAGTTTCATGATTTTTAAAGACTCATGAGAGTATGTTAGACCCAAATGGATAATCCTGCACTATCTCCCCCTATGAAGCTCGTTAACCACATCATGTCTTCTAGGTCCTTCCTGCAGGATACCATAACCCATTCCTAGGTTCCGGCCTTCGGGCCTGGGCATCTCTGGGGATCATTATTCTTCCTCCCACAGTGCCTAAAGCGAGGTTCCTAGTAAACACAGCCTGAGATCAAGTACAAGAGTGGATGATAAATACAAGAAAACATGCTAAAGGTCAATGTCACAGCAAGATGATTTTCTAAACATGAAAGGGATGAGTTTTCAAACTGGCCCATCTTTCTCATCTTCCAGCTGTGAGATATTCCTCTCCCCTGGAGTCTGATCACATCTTCTTTTTTATTCTCTCCTGTGAGGCACCAGCCATGTTAGAAGTTGGAACAGAGGGACTCAAAGACACACCGTGGGACTCGTTTTTCCCAGATCCTGAACAATTCTCTCTTTGGGCTGTGAAGCTGGTTGGTCCTGGAGGGATCAAAGTCCTGGTCAGCTGATCTATCCTTGGAATCAATGGCCTTTCAGAGTTTCGAGGGAGCAAGATTCTATGGATGATTTTGTCTGTTCAGATCAATTGTAGGCATCATATTCTTCTTCAAAGAATGCCTCTTCCAGTTTACCTCTGCATTCCCACAGAAGAAAGGAAGGAAGCATCAATTTAACTTTGGGGGAAAAAAAGAAAAAGAAGAGAAAGAGAAGAGAAAGAGTATTATCATTACAAAAGGCTCATAGAATCTACCTGACTCCCCCTTTATTTTTAAGCTACAACTAAATAACAACAACCACCACCCAAGGAGCTCACAGATGCCACCCTGACATCCGGATTAGAATGTCCTCCGGGGGACCTATGGGGACGAGGCACTATGGAGAGCACACCCCTGTTTTCTGTCTCCAAGCCATCTTCCATTCCAAAAAAAAGAAGCCCTAACCTTTACATTTCAGGGGTTTGGGTGTGGAATACGAACAGACCTCTTCAATTTATCATCCCAGAATAAACTTGTCACACGGTCGATCACAGCCGCAGAGAAGAAGCCAATTGCTCATATCAAAAGCTGCAAAAAAGGGTCCTGCATGGAGCTCCCAGGGAGTGACCAATTTCTGCAGCAGGAGGCTGAGCAAATTTTGCTAGAACAATGTCCGTGGGATATTGAACCGAACAGTCCTACCTGGAGGAGGGAAAGAGAAAACTTGTGAAACTCTGTTGGCTGAAAGATCCTTCAGTGTCTCCAGACAGTATTGAAATCTTCACGTCACGGGGTCACTGTGTGTCTCCCCCCCCCCCCAGGCCCTGACCCCTTCCGAATGTAATATTCTTCAGCTTGGACAAGCTAACTCAATTGGCAAAAGTGTAATAAAGTGGTCAAGGATGAAAGTTGTCCTAATACTCAAGGAAAATTATGGTCTATCATGGAAGACTTTTCTCGAAATCTCAGCCAGTTATTTTGCAAAAGTCTGTCGGTATGGGGTTTTGTATGAAAACCCAACATAGTAAATGAAAACATCAGTATTGCTGTGTTTTAGGGACATCTAGGATGCGCTGGAGTGACAATCACCCAAATCTCTGGCTCAGCACAATCGGATCTTTTTTGAAGTCAGGGGTCAGGGTGATTCTTTGAAGGAACAGTCTAGAGACACTGAAGAATCTTTCAGCCAGGTGGTATTCAGCATCCCAGGTTAGTGGCATCTGTGTTTTTTCATGAAGCTGTCACATTTAGATGAGGCAGGGGTCGAGCACCCAGGAGAGACACATACTGGGTATTTACATATTGACATTCCCAGTCAATTTTTTTTTTAAAATAGTCCCTGCAAAAATTTAGGGAGAAATATTTCCAAAAACTTGGAGCTGAGAATATTGGTGATAGCTAGTGTTGTTGGCAGGTCAAAGCCTTGAGGTATGCAAAGTCGGAGGATGGTCAGACCAAGAACGCAAATACATTTTTTTTTATTTCCTCTAGCTCAGTTCAGGTCAGTCTCTTTCTTATTTGTCACTTGACGGGTTATAGATAATTTCCTAAAGCGTTACAATGTTCAAGTTGTCTTCTTCATGATTATTAGCATCCCCTAGAGCGGTGTCTTTTATTTCCTACTATGGTACATGTAGGCTTCCTTTATTTAATTTTGAAATATATTCAACTTTTCACGGTCGGTGTGAGGGTAGGGAGGAGAACGTGATGTAATTCTTCAAGATTCTAAGCAAGAGAGTGTCCCATTTTTCTCTGGGGGGGTGTTCTCAGCCTTAATTGGAAGGTTCCGGGTGATGTAAAAAATGCAAAGAATTCACAAAATGAAGATCAGGCTGTCAGGTTAAACCTTCGGAAAAATATTCCTCATCAGAAAGTACACATTTGCAGTCAGGTTGCTTCTGTATCCCAGGATTGCACCCTTACTGATGGAGACAGGAGGACGGGAGGTTGTGTGTAGGACTTGAAGGTGACTGTGCATGTGATTAGAGAGATCTCTACGTCTGTAATTTTTAAAATCACTTTGCTCTATGAAGTTGCTTTGAGATGTTTCTTTCTTTCATTGGAACCTGAACCTCAGTGAGCCTCATGATGTAAATCTCCATACGTTTCTCCGTCAACACTGTGTCCTAACTGTGAACAACTGGGAGGATTGACAGTGTTTTAGATAGTCAGGGAAGGTCAGAAATACTATTTAAATTTCATGGGCTATATACAAGTCACGGTTGCTCTTCTGTGGAGTTGGATGATGTTGGGTTCGACGTGGCTGCTCATGCATAGGAAGCTAAGTAAGGACCTTGCTTGCATGAGGATGCGGTGTACCTTCTACAAAAAAGCCCTGTTGTGATTTGCAGATGCCCCTGGGGATTTGATGCTATGATTTGAATGTGCCCCCAACGGTTAATGTGTGAGAAGCCCAATTCCCAATGCAACAGAATTATTAGGGGACCCTAATAGGAGCAGAATGCTTGTGCATGGATGAATGCCACCATTGCTAGGTGGGAAGGTTGTTGTGAGAGTGGCTTTGTCCCTAGCATGAGCCGGGGTCCCCTTGGGCTCTCCTGTCCTCCTTCCACCATGAAGTGGCGCATCACCTGCAGGCACCAAGCCCTTGGGTTTCCCAACAGCCAGAAACATGAGCCAAATACATTTCTGCTCATTACAAATCACCCAGTCTATGCTATTCTGTTACAGTCACACCAAATGGATGAAGACCCTTAGCATGTCCCTTCAGTCCTGGAGTCACTAGCCATGGTGAAATTGCTGCCATATGGCTATTTTGGGGTTTGGCAGGTCAAAGAGTTGTGTTTGCAAAAGTATCTGATTTCTGTGTATTTTTGCAAAAAAAAAAAGGAAAGAGAAAAGAGAAAGATAATTTGTGGTACATATATTCTCTGAACTCTGTGAAATAATATGGTTCACTTGGGAAGGACAGAAATAGCTTGAACTGTGGACCACCTCTAGGCATTTTCCCCTCTATTTATTTATTTATTTAACTCAGAGTGCTTTTAAGTAACTTTGGTCCAAGCTCATACACACACCATGGAAGGACTTAGTTGAAACAAAAAGCGATGAACGACATAACGGGTCAATCACTGGTCATCCCTGGGCAAAGAACACATTCAGCTGCCCTTCTCTCCATTTCCCTCATTTGGGAAGATTGACACGCTGTGAACATCTAGTCAGTAACTTTTAGCATTTCTGAAAAACCTACCAAGTGGATTAAAGATACAAAGAATTCCTTAGTAGAATCTCACAGTCCCTGGCCCACCATAGAACACAGAGCTTTCTGGATGAAGACTTTGTTTCAGAATCATGTTATTTTCCCCTCTAGACAGCTCACTTTCTGAAGGCATTTTCTCTCTCTATTTTTTTTTCTTTTGCAAGAACTTAAGAACTTATTAAAATGGAAGGCCCGTGTTGTCACACATGTTGGATCAGTCACACAAAAGCTCAGAAAAGCTGTCCAGTAAAATATGACAACTTCAGGGTTTGACATGCGATAGAAAAATGCAAGATTCTCCTTAAGCTATTTCAGCAGAAAGAAGAAAAAGAATATTTACAAGTAGAAAGCGATTTTGAGTGGGTTTTCTTTATTTTCTCGACATCTACAGGGCTTTCTGCACCACACCTTGAGATGGCCATTTGCATTTTGATTTTTAATGAGGTACTGCTATTTCTTATTTGTTAATGGTACATATGAGAAGGTTGTTAGCATTGTCCATAACGAAGCTCAAAGTAAAGTGCTTCATGATCAATATTTTGAATGTCGAACTATAGGATCCATTCATTATGGGATAGGTATGCTTCTCTAAACCCAAAGGCTAAAGAATCTTCAGAGGATGTAGATTGGGATCCAATCAGTCTGGGGTGGCATCTGGGAGTTGAATGACAAACTTCTAGTTGGGTTGCTGATGATGATGGTCAGTAGATCTGCTTGAGTGGCAGGGGACTGCCTAGATCTATCAGGATGATGCTCGTTAGGCAAGGCTGCACCATTGTAACCAGGTGTGTTAGTGTAACCAGGTGTGTTAGTGCAGCTGACATCACTACCTGTTGTCCACTAAGAGTTCCCATCCAGGCACCACCCACCACGCAGTTCAAGCCATCACACACTCTCCAAGTATGCTGGTCCTCTGCTGAGACCATCTAGGTTTCATCACGGATGCAGCAGGGTCTCTCTGATTTTATGTATTTACATCATCTTCTAATTATCTGCCTGCTCGAAAAAATCTCCAATTGCAGTTTACCTTCTTGTGTAGGATGATTATGAAGGAGAGAATAAGGTCAGTGGAGTCTGAGTCATTCGGGTGAGAGTCTCTCAGCGGGAAATAAGTATGTGACTTAAAACGGGAAGAGCATGCACTGATTGAAGGGTATGGGATAGTATCTCAGAACGTAAATTTTTGAAAAATGGCATTTGGGTCATTTCCTGGTCTTGGTGAATGTGGGATCCTAAGAAAGAGAGTCACCCAAGGGGACTCCATACTACACAGCCACAAAGATTGAGGACTGACCGTAGGCCAAAACAGCACTAAAGTTTATGTAGAGAACAACAATTACGATGAAGGACTTCAAAGGAAGAGTGAAATAAGATTTTTTTCTCCCAAAACATTTGATAAAATAAAATAACACTTCATTATCTCTCCCACTATAAGCAAGAGTAGAAAATGGACAGAGGGGACTAAATTTTTTTGACCAAAAAATATAAAACATGAAGCCAGGGAAGAAAGACGGGATTAAAATAGCAGTGTGAACTAAGTGGTGGATCATTTGGAAAGAAACACAAGAATCACCTGCCTCACACTTTATACCAACGTAACTCAGTTAAACAAAGAAACCACAAAAACAACAGAAGAGAATACAGGTGAGTACATTCCTGATATTGTGAACCACGAAGGTCTGTCCGAGGATGCCATCAAGACAAAGCACTAATTATAAGATTAGGATTAGGCGCTGGGTGCAGGGGTACATGCCTGTTAGCCCAGTGGCTCAGGAGGCTGAGGCAGGAGGATCGCGAGTTCAAAGCCAGCCTCAGCAACTTAGGAGGCTCTAAGCAACTCAGTGAGACCCTGTCTCTAAATTAAATACAAAACAGGGCTGGGGAGGTGGCTCAGTGGTCAAATGCCCCTGAGTTCAATCCCTGGTACTAACTCCCCCCAAAATAAGATTAGGATTAGGACCCCAAAAGTCAAAGGTCCATTGTTTTTTTTTTTTTTTTCTTATATGCAGAAGCTCATCCAAAACAAGAGGAGGGTATTAAAAAAAAAAAAAACAGAAGAATGATCAGTGGAGCAGACCAAGGGGATTCAAGAGGAGGTGAAGAAGTGAGACAGGGAAAGACAGAAGACAGGATGGACCTAAATTTCCTATGTTCACGTATGAATAGGCCACACTGAATCTCACCATCCTGTACATCCCCAAGACACTAATCTAAAAAAATAATATAGAAGTTAATAGCTTAAAAATCAACAGAGGGAAGGGATGGGGGGGAGTTCTGGGGACTGGATTCAAATAAAGTATGCTCCATGCTTTTATAAGTCTATCAAAATGAATCCTGTTGTTATGTATAACTCAAAAAGACCAATAAAAAAATGAAAAAACAAAAGATTAGGACATCCAACCACCCTGAATGTACTCGTAGGACAACACTCTCATTCTTATGTCTACTATTATTACCAAATTACCAAATGATGAACTCATGTGGGACAATTAGTAATGATTGTAAGGAACCATCACATTAAGCATAAAAAGGGAGTCACCTCTGTAGAAAAATGACCAGGCACCAGGAATCACAAACAGAAAGAATAAAACCCAAAGGGGATTAATACACATATTAAAATATGTCAGCTGTCTGATAACAAGTCAGTTAAATGATTTGGGAGAAAAGTATCAAATCTCTAAAAAAAAAAAAATCCATGAACTTACATGGCTTAACTCTAGTATGAGTGTTTAGGGATGTTAGCTGAATTTTAAGAGCTGAGTTAAAATTTTTTAAACAAAGGTTTGAAAGAATATAACAAATGCCTGTTAATATATAATGAATTATTTCATGTTTTTTCAGTCACTCTAAAGGTATCAGCTTGGGGATGCATGTAGAGGGACAGATTGAAAACAATCATTGTCAACATTAGCATATTGTTGTTTTTGCTAGGATTTTCACCATCATATATGTTGCCTATCTTTCATATATTCTAGCAAAAAAATACAATAAGTATTCATAATGTTTTTCGCAGCTGTGTGGGAATACACATCATTTTCAACTTTATATGTTAGATGTTCTTAGCTATTTTTGGTCTATAAGTAGATAATAGCTTTATCATAAAAATCAGTAAGGTTATTTCCATATTTAAGTGTAACAGGAAATGGTGCCAGCTCTTCATGGATTTGGGGAGAGATTTTTCTGAGTAGCGCTACGTTGGTATCATGGCAGTAAATATACTGGAAGAATATTTACTTAAAACGCTATAGACAGCAGTACGGGTTCTGGTTGGGTTATGGCAGGTAGTTTAAATTCAGACCACATGTCTCTGATTCTATCAATATTAGAATGTCCTGCTATGGCTTCTTGTCTTTGCCACATGGACATGTCAGCACCAGACCCTAATGATAAGAGCAAGAATAATGAATTTTTCTTTTTTTTTTTTTTTACCAGGGATTGAATTCAGGGGCGCTAGAATACTGAGCAACATCCTGAGCCTTATTTTGTATTTTATTTAGAGACAGGGTGTCACTGAGTTGCTTAGCTCCTTGCCATTTCAGAGGCTGGCTTTGAACTTGCGATCCTCCTGCCTCAGCCTCCTGAGCTGGTAGGATTACCAGTGTGCTTCACTGTGCCCAGCAAGAATAATGAAGATTTTGGCATCATCTTAGCATCACGGTTTTGATTTCTGACATTCTGCTGTCATTTTTTTTTCTTCAAAATACTCTAAATGTCCCATATTTCAAATACAGGTGTCTGCCTCTCCTCCAGTTCAGAAAAGCTGAACCTAGATTCCACAGGTATGATGAGCTTAAGGAGAAAGATGACCTGTGATTGGGTGAAATAAGGATGGTTTTCGTGGGACAATACTACTTGATCAAGACCACGCAGGGACGATTTCAGTAAGGATAGTAGAAATGCACCACTCTAGGAAGTAGGAGAGAAAAAATTAGCCTGCAAAGGTTAGGAGAATACTCAGACTCCAAATGTATTGGAGGAAAGTAGTTGTGTGTAACTGAACCATGGGACATGGAAATTGTAAGGGAAAAAAAAAAAATCCAAAGGCATCCATCCTAGAGGGTCCTGACCGAAAGTCCAGACATTTATTCCACAGGTTAAGGAAAGCAGTTGAGGGCATTCAAGAAAGCCAGCAAAAAAATTATCCAATTGCAATTTAATGTGCAAAGGAGCCTGGATTTGACTGGATAAATGAGCAATTTCAGACAGAAGAGCCACTTGGGAAATTACTGTATTAATGAAGATGAAATTGGGGTAGATAATGAGAATGAATTATCGAGTTACTGGAATACAGAACCACAACTATGACAGATGGATGGATGTGGCAGAGAGGAGCCACAGTCCCTTTAACCATGGTGTTTGGCCAGCTTTTTTATCACTGTGACCAAAAGACCTAAGAAGAACAACCTAGAGATGGTTTATGGTTTCAAAGGTATCAGGCCATAGACAACTCATCTCATTGCTCTAGGCCCATCATGGAGAATGGAGGAGGAAATCAGCTCAGGACATGGTACTTAGGAAGGAAAGGGGATGGGGGAAGGTGATAGGAGGGAGGAGACACAGACAGAGACAGAGAGAGAGCACTCAGGTCACCAGGGACACATTATAAACCCCAAAGGCACCTTCCCAATGACCGACCTCCTCCAGCCCACTTGAACTAACTACCACACAGTTAGTCCATATCAATGGACTAATCCATTGATTAGGTTGCTATTCTCACAATCCAAGCATTCCATCTGGAGACCATTCTTGCATTTACTCACGCATGAGCTTTTGAGGCACATCTCAGGTCTCCATCATATAACTCATGGGTCCTGAAGAGATAATGTAGATGGAAGGTTTCCAGGAAGCTTAGCCCAGGGGGCATATGGTTTCGAGTTGGTGCTACAGAGAGATACAGATGTATCCTAACGGTGGCATCATTTGGTGGAGAAATGATGGGCAGAGAGCTATTCTGGGTGTGTCCACCCAAAGGAACATCTCAAGACAAAGAGTGCAGGGGCAGAGGTGGTCAAAATGTTGGAGAGCTCTGAGTGAAAAGAAGCAGCCAAGGTAGAAGAATTGAGGAACAAGAATGCAGAGAGGGTGGAAGGAACAACTCTGGGTGAGGGGACAGGGAGATCTATAACTATTTTCTCCCTAACTCTGTTCCCAAGTCCTGAGATTGGTCCCACCAAACGGGATGTCCCAATACATATCACTGGACAAAATAATGTGTAAAAGCAAGGGCATCAAGGTAAAGGGGTTGCACTGTACATGACTGCCTAGAAGGAGGAGAGAATGTGATGTGAAGAAGGTTCAGTGTTTACAAGGTCATTGCTGACCTTGGAGAGATCAGCTTCAGAAGAGAGACGATACAGAACTCAGAACACTGGGTGAAGTACCATTTTAGTTCCAAACTCGTATCCTTTTTCTTCTATCATTTCACACCAGAACCTTTTCTGGTCTAATAATACCCACACACACACACACACACACACACACACACACACACTATAATTAATTAAATCCAAGGAATAGAGCATTAGTGCAACACACTATTTAATATACTAATTCAGTCTTTGGATAAAGTGGGCTTTGTCCCAGGTCTGCTTAAATATTGATTTCCCAAAGAATAATAAACAGCCACCCTGAGTCATCGACAGAGGTAATTATTTTTAGTTAGCTTCCTAAGCATGAAATGATGAGGCTTACCAAGGTATGTGCAATGGTGTGTGTATGTGGGTACGTGTGAATATCTGAGAGGCACCATGGGGGTCATGGATGTGTCAATGTGCCAAGTGACTGGTAAAGTTGATGTATGGATGAAACTAATCTCTTTGCATGAAAGAGCAAGTTTTGGTGAAAATGCTTAGTGTTTGAGGGAAGCTAATTGCATTGGAGTATAAGAAATTGGAGGTGTACCAGTTGGGATGATGATTTGCGTTTCTTGTTTCCTTCTACCTCTTTGGTTAGAACCATTGCATTAAAGGGAGACCTTTGGGTTCACCAGAGAAAAGTAACAAAGGAATAGCAGTAAGAAAAACATCAATTTGCTCCGCAGGTACCAGCCGTGTGTTTACTTCGTAGCCTAAAATGAATGGTTACGCGGTACTCATTTTAAAGCATATTTTATTACAAGGCCATGGGATACATTTTGTTAGATTGGATGTTTTTGTCCGTGCAAAAGAGAAGAAAAATAAGTGTAAATCTCTGAGACATTCACTCACCGTTGGAGGACGTCTTTGGTGGATGACCCATTGCAAATATGTAACGCTGAAAAAAATAATACAAAACCATAGCAGAGGAAAGGCAAACATGAATAAAATAAAAAGCTCTGCATCACGACCTGAAATCAGCTTTCATACCTGAACCCCTGTGTGTTCCTAGGCAAGTCCCATAACTTCTCTGATTTCTGTTTCTTCGTATGGATAGAAAGTCGATGTGATCAGTGTGTGCAACTTTCACACACCAATAAAAAAAATAGGGAAAAAAGTCAGTATGTCAAACGAGAGAAGATCCTATCAAATGTAGGTAGTTAGATACACATTCAGGAAGAATTTCAGTATACAGGGTAAATGCACCAGGCATCTGTATCATTTGGGGATTTGGGGTTGGAGACTATGGACTATCTGAGGTTGAATGGAACAATAAAGATAATAATTCTTGCAGTTGCTATGGTTTACAGATTTTGTATCTTTCTACAATTCTTTTGCTGAGATGTAATCCCCAGTGGAACAGTAATAAGAAGTAGAGGTTTTTGTTAGGAGGTCACCAGACATAGCGCCCCATAATGGGATCAGTGTCCTAACCAAAGGGGGTCTAAGGCATCCTCCTAATTTTTTCCACCTTGTGAGGACAGTACCAGACATCAAGAGTGAGCCTTCACTGGATTCATACTCAGCTGCCACCTTGATTTTGAACTTTCCGGCTACCAAAACGGTGAACAAAAGAAAATTTTGTTGTTCATAAATTGCCCTGAGATATACCATAATACATACAGGCATTATGAAAAGCATTCTTTTTTTCTCATTTACCTTATCGTTATTGCAAAATATAAAAAAAGTTATTATAGTTTCCATTTTACTTATTAGGAAACTGAGGTACAGAGATGGAACATCTTATCCAAGTCGTACACATAAATTGGTGTTCAAAGTAGGACCGTCTGTGTCTGACCTGATAACTAGGATGCAACCCTGCTTTTCAAGTTCAAGGGCACCTGTTTAGGGACCAATGACAGGTAAAGATATGGACCTAATCAGCAAATTCAGCAAGTGAAGACAGTTAGATGATCAGTAAGTTTGGACATAATTTCAGGCTTATGGTGAACCATGCACTACTCTACAATTGTTCAGTATTTATTCTTTGCATGCACAGGATCACAGACTTGGCATTAGCATCCATCCTTGTAACTAGGCCACCTGCCTGACATGGAGAGATTTTTCTCTCAAAGGCTGAGATGGAATGCTCTGAGAAATTCAGCATCATGAAGGTCTGCAGTGTAGGGTCATTTTCCCCCCAGAGAGAATGTTCTTGTCGTTACAAGACAAGTAGCTAAATTAATGTTGCTTGGGTCTTATTTCAATGGAGCTAACACACAACAACAACAACAAAAACTGTAAGTAAGTAGCAGGAAGATCAGTAGAGTGGAAGAAAAGGAATGGAGGGAGAGATAAAGGGAAGTACTGCGCACCAAAATAGAGCCAATTCTATTCCACACCTTTACAACTATGTCAAAATGAATCCTAATGTTATATGTGACTATTATGAACCAATAAGAAAAAGCAATCTTGCTTTTGCATGGTGCGGAAAAATTTAGGAAAAGCAATAGAGGATACTATTTTTTGTTGTTGTTGTTTGTTTTGTTTTGTTTTTGTATTACTGGGGGATTGGACCCGCAGATGCTCTACCACTAGGCTACATCCCTAGTCTTAGGGCTTCACTAAGCTGACTGGGTGAACATCCAATTTGTGACCCTCCTGCCTTTGCCTCCCAAGTAGCTAGGACGACAAGTGTGTGTTGTCACCCACAAAGTCTACATTTAAAAAAAAATACACACTAAAAAACTTATGTCAGGATATAAGAACTATGTTTCACCTGTCTGATTTAGATCTTCTAAAAATCTGAGATTGTTGGTTTGAGGCTGAGGGATAACAGGTACTCTTATACATTGTTACTTGTAGTAAAAATGGGCCCATTTAGGGCAATTTAACTAGTAGAAATTAAAAAAAAAATTCTGGTGCTAAAAAAAAAAAAAACAAAACATCAAAACTTATACCAGGCGCAGTGCCGGACGCTTGTAATTTCAGCAACTCCAGAGGCTGAGGCAGGAGGATCTCTTGTTCAAAGCCAGCCTCAGCAAAAGCAAGGCACTAAGCAACTCAGTGAGACCCTGTCTCTAAATAAAATACAAAATAGGGCTGGGGATGAGGCTCAGTGGTCAGTGCCCCTGAGTTCAATCCCCTGTACCCAAAATAAATAAATAAATAATAAAATGCTGTCCTTTGAACTTACTAAGGTCAGTTATCTCTTTTGGCTTTAAAGCGCCATTCATTCACTCATCCATGTGTTCACTGAGGCACTTACTGAGCTAATCTCTAGGAATGTTAAACCAAATAGACCTCTTTGTTTCAAGTCTTCTTTAGGTCCTTATTTTGAAAGAATTCCTTTTGCTTCTGTTTTCTCATTTACTCTTTTGTTTAAATGCTATGATCGTTTGGTGATGGGTTTTTTTTCTATCTATATAAATTGATGGACTTTTAGATCTGTCTGTCTGATTATCCACCCACCCATCTACTCACCCATCCTCTTTATTTCCCTTCCTTTTGTCTTCATTCCAGGATTTTTCCTAGGTGGGGATTGCCAGTGGATTCTGTTCTGGTTCCCTTCAAAGAAGGATCTCATTTTCTGTGATCCTTGAAACTGTTCTTGCATGATCTCATCCTGAATTCTTTTTAATTCTCTTTGTAATAGATTAAAATCCAGTAGGTTTGGGAACTGGTCATTACTGCCCTGCTGAGAACAAAGAGGAAATCTCCTCTTTTCAAGCAGTCTTGCTCCTTTCTGGTGATAACAGACAAAGAGCCTATAAAATTGACTGGGCAGAAAAGAAATGAAACACCTGGAATATCGTACATCTCCAAAAACCTGATCCTCTTTCAAGCCGCCCCTTCTCAATGTTAGACAATTGTTCTCTCATTAAACTCGTTAGCATTTGAATTCTGAGCCATATGAAATCATTGGCAGTGAATTGGACGGAAGGATTCTTGTTCTCATTTCAGGGCAGGGAGAATCATCAGAGCTTGAACCAAGCATGTGCCAGCTCAGGAGGCACACAGTGGTGAGCCTAAGAGAATCGTTTCTACTCTAGTGCTCAGGGATTGTAAAATCCATATCTTCCATGACAGTTTTTTGGTAGCAGAACTAAAGAGCATCTGCAGAATTTGCCGGGATGCACAGAGCTTTGAAAGCTCAGGCTTCACAAACTAATCACTTCTGAGGTACACATTTTCCTTTCCCCAACACAAACCAATCAAGGGAGATTTTTGCATTTCGAGAGCCTCTGTCTTGCTGTTCTCCTTTTCAGCACATGAAAGAAAAATTGCCTGCGATGAACTAATGGGGCTGGTGACCCAGTTCTGTTCTTCGGGTGGAGATATTGGTGCTTCTTTTAAATGGCCTGTAGATACAATGTTTGACAAACTAATTTAGAAGTTAACTTGACCTTTGAGACAGCTGTCTCCCCTATCAATTGGGGGGAAAATATGAACAGAAAGCCCGGGGTTTCTCTAATGTTGGTTTACCTGTTACATTAAAAAAGGCAAATGGGATAATTAGTAAAGATGCCAGGTATTGATTATGTCCTAAAAGAAGGTCAAATTAAAGGATGTGTGAGCAAAGGCTTAAAGGGTACTGCAAGACCCCACAGATCTTAAAAAAAAATCCCAAAGGCAAAGAGCAATAGAGCAATATATCTATCTGTTGATATATTGTAATTTATATATATATTTGCAACATATTTATTGTTGCAATATACTGCAATATGTATATATTTTGCAATATATATTGCTAAACATTTTTATATATTTTTTAGCTAAAAAAATAAGAACAACAGAAAAAAAAGCAACTTCCACTTACTTTATGGAAACAGACAGTGTTAGTAACAGAAGGCAGCCCAGGGACCACTGGAAATAAACTTAGGAGAGAAAACGAGTCTCGAGGGTTGGAAGCCCTGTCCTCCCTAACCAGATGGGAAATAGAAGCCAAGACTGTGTTGGCAGATTTGTGTCTCTTCACTGCTAAAACATTTGTAACTCCAAGATTATGAACCCTACAATGAACATCTAGCAGAGGTTGAAATGACCCTGCTTGGGTTATTTATAAAATCATAACCACAATGCCCAACTCTCTGATAGACAGGCGATTATGAAATGATTAACAGCCAACCTTGTCAGCTTTTGGTAATAACATTCGTGGGGTTTGCAGTCACAAAAGGCCATTCATGTGCATGGGAACTCCAAGTGCATCCAGGAAGCTTTGAGGAGGAGGAAAGGAGAGAGCCTTTGCGTATCTCGTTCTGTTCCCCCCCAGGGAAGGCTGAACACTGGATGCTAAAAAGCGTGGACCTCCTGCCTGTTCATATATTGCTTCCTTTCTGTGGCTTATCTGGGATTTCTCTGGAGTTCACAGAATGGGTAAAGTACCCCAGACTGTATTCAATTATTTTCAGTGCCGCTGTTAACATAGGGAAAGATAGCTGCAATTAAGTCAACCTAACTCACTCCAAGGTAGGCGTGTTATAATGAACTCTAGGACTTATCTGGAATTGGCTAAACTCAGTACCATGAGCTCTACATTCAAGAGAAAATGTGTTTCTCCCCAGGTAATGGAGAAATGAATATTGCACTAATGAAAAACAGTGAAATTCTGGCCTCGATTTGAACATTCAGTCAGAATATTGGGTGATTGTCAAGTTTCATCGGTGTCTTGTTAACTACCTTGTGAAATAATTGCGAGAGTTACCTCCACAGTTGGGGACGAAAATGTCCATTTTATGAGCTTTAAAGTTAGGGAGGAAAGAAGAGAACATCTCCCAGATCCCGCATAATCCAATAGGTCCCCAGTTTATGTCTTGATTTAGAAATGATCATAACAAAAGGATCATGTAACTAGCATACAAGAAGGAAAACTTAGGGCCTAATAGGTGGGAGGTGTAAGTTTCAGGTAAAGATCCAAGCAAATAAAGTCATCATGAAAACAAATCCATCTTCTTTGTGCAAAATAATGGGGGGGGGTGTTCCACACAAGAAATCCATGTGCTTCATTGCCTGCAAACCTAATAACTCTTTAAAGCCTTGTCTATTTGGTTTATTCTTAACCCCAAACAAAGGAACTATTCTGCTTCCCAACCTAGGTGAATTATCTTGCTCAGATAAATACAAATCTGGTAAAATACCTATTAACCGAAGAACCCTGCAAACTCACACTGACATATTTTTAAAATTGTCTTATTAAGGACATTATTTTGGTTTCGTCTCTTCTTCAGGATGAAAGCATATACGTCAAGATGGATGTCCCCATTATCCTTTTTATAAAGCCTCTTTATCTAATATTTGCTAGCACTGAAAGTTCAAATTAGTCAGACAAATCTATTAAAACATGATTGTTTCTTAGAACTTCATACATAATTAAGGCAGGAGAGATTATTGACAAAATTCAAGCTTTGTTTTCTGACAAGATAATCTTTTAGTTAAGATAGCTGCATCCATCCTTAAACTCTTTTTAAGAGGTGGCTCAATAGGAAAGACAAGAAAAATATTACTTAGGAAATACATCTGAATACCTAAGTACGTATCTAAATACTGGATATCTCACACGTATCTAAGAACCACAATAGATCCTATCATCGCTTTTTCTTTTTCTTTCCCTAGGATATAAATGAAGATCTTCATGCCTTTCTCTTGGACACTGAAACTTTCATTAAAGATCATGTACACCTACTATGTGCGCAGAGTTCTGTTAGAATGAGAGGGAACAAAGATTAACATATTAAATTATTTAGGGTTTACTGACAGCACCAAGGTAAAATTTTTAGTGAAATGACAAAACCAACTGTATTCTACTTACCATGAAAGGCCCTGCCATAGCATGGTATGCATATTAGGGATTGCCTGTTATGCAACATATGCAAATATGCAGTGGTGTGGACAGACTTGCAGGATGCAGTCATCCACATGAAAGCAACTTAAAGAAATAGTCCTTGTTTGAATAAGGGAAGATTCTTTTAGGAAAGGATAACTGCATGAGATATGAATAAAAAAGGAACTCAGCTGGACAGGTGTAGGAGACTCATAATGGTATTTTAAAAGGAGAATTTGGGTGGGATAGGACCCAGGACAGAAGGAGTCCAGATTCAACGGAATTTAAAGACAACCTGTGTTGTAGCTGTAACACAGTAGGGACCCGAGTAGGTGCTGGACCACAAATGGCCACGTAGGTTATGTGAGGGATTGCAGTGTATTTCCTAAGATTAATGGGGATCCTGCACATTTTTAAATAGGGGGTGAGCAGGTGTGAGTTTTTGTCTAGTAGTAGGCTGTGTTTACGCAAAAACCAAGAGTGAAAAAGAAGGGAGTCCAAGAAGTGGCCACTGTGGTAGTCCAGGTAATTAGCAAAGAAAATGGAAACCAATGAGATCTGTGGATGGAATAGATAGATGGGGGGTGGAGGTGGGAGAGAAACACCCTAGGCAATCCAGGTCTCCTCTCACTTGATTCCCCAAATCCCTAGTATCCAAAGGCTGGGCATCTGGATCCTGTGCCCAGTTCCTCAAGTTCATGGCCGTTCAATCTACTTTTAACATCTTTTTATTCTATGGAATCCCAGATTATTAACTCACTTAATTTTGGAGTTTTCTTAAGGTTTGATCAGGTCTTTTCATTTTGCTTATGCAATTTCAGCAGTAGATACAAGTAGGCTTCCAACAATCTCTTCCCTTGAACCAGTAAGGACAACAAAAGTCTCATTCTCCCATAACATGTAGCCACCACCTCCTGGGCAGCCACCTCCAATGCTGAACTTCACACAGTTAGATTGCTCCTGTTCAAAATAAACAAGACATTGACACACTGAGTGGAAGAAATACACCTGCTCAGAAAATGGTGCCTCCATTGTCCTCTGGGTCAAATTACCTCTTTTCATAGTTCCATTAAAAATTGTTCCAAGAACACCATTATAAAAATTAAAATCATCAAAATGCATCAAATCGAGCTGGGCACAGTGGAACATGCCTGTAATCCTAGAGGCTCAGGAGGCTGAGGCAGGAGGGGGTGAGTTCAAAATCAGCCTCAGGGAAATGGATGGCATTAGAGCAGATTATGCTAAGTGAAGCTAGCCAATCCCTTAAAAACAAATGCCAAATGTCTTCTTTGATATAAGGAGAGTAACTAAGAACAGAGTAGGGACGAAGAGCATGAGAAGAAGATTAACATTAAGCAGAGATGAGAGGTGGGAGGGAAAGGGAGAGAGAAGGGAAATTGCATGTAAATAGAAGGAGACCCTCAGGGGTATACAAAATTACATACAAGAGGAAGTGAGGGGAAAGGAGGAAAAATATAAGGGGGAGAAATGAATTACAGTAGAGGGGGTAGAGAGAGAAGAGGGAAGGGGAGGGGAGAGGGGGGATAGTAGAGGATAGGAAAGGCAGCAGAATACAACAGACACCAGAATGGCAATATGTAAATCAATGGTTGTGCAACTGATGTGATTCTGCAATCTGTATATGGGGTAAAAATGGGAGTGCATATCCCACCTGAATCAAAGTGTGAAATATGATATATCAAGAACTATGTAATGTTTTGAACAACCTACAATAAAAATTAATTAAAAAAAAATCAGCCTCAGCAACTTTGCGAGGCCCTAAGTAACTCAGTGAGACCCTGCCTTTAAATAAAATATTTTAAAAATTGCCTGGATGTGTGGCTCAGTGGTTAAGCCCTTCTGGGTTCAATCCCTGGTGCAAAAAAAAAAAGTCATCATCAAATCTTCAGCAAGTAGTGGTTCATGTAAAATAGCATTTAAGTCACATTTTTTTTAAATGTGTTGGTTTTGAATAAGTTAGAACAATCACTGCTCATAGATAGTGACTAGAGTATGCACCTGAATCCTGTGGAGCTCAGTTTTATTTGGTTGGACTGATTATGTCTGACTTTGACATTGCTGTTCTGACTCTACATTGAACAATTAATTTTCACTACAACCTAGTTTGTGTGGGTTTCAAAACACATCGCTGGGTAGAAAGGAGACCCGGAGAACCAGATATGGCCATGAAAAATCTATCATGTTCTATGTAGATAAAGCATGCATATCTGTCTGAATGCATGCTTCAAAAATCACAAGAGGAAAAAATAAAAGAATTAGATGTTAGATCTAGAACATCCACGGAGGATGAGTTCTTTCTCTTCTTCTCGTTTTTATAGCTCCCAGTCAACAACTAACCTGTGTGAGGTTAAATGCTTCTATGTTTATAACATGGTTATAACAACAACTCAGAGTCTGCCTACCCTTTGGTCTGCTATTAAGTTCATAATATAATTTGCAAAGTATTAGAGAAAAACTTTGTAAACGTATACCTCATTGGTTCTCTTTCCCCTCTGCATGAGTCTTTGCAGGGTACAATAACAAATTACCACTGACAGGGTGTCTCCCACAGAAGGATGGTATCTCTCAAAGCTCTGGAGACTGGAAGTTCAAGGTCAAGGTATTTGCAGATTGGGTTTTTCCTCTTGACTTTCTTCTTGGCTGGATGATCACACTTCTTCTATGCCTTTCTATGTCTCTGAACATGTCTGGACTGTCTTTCTCCTGTTTATAATGACACAAATCCTATTGAGTCAGGGCCACACCTTATGACTTCATTTCCCATGAATTGCCTCTTTAAAGGCCATATCTCTGTGTAAAGTTTTCAACATACGAATTTCAACAATTCCTTCCATAAGGCCGATTTAAATTTTTCTATGTACATTCAGGTATACAATATTACATATTTTCCCCATGAATTGAACAAAAGAAAGTCTCAATGTCTATCTACCAATGAATGAAGGCTGAGATATAGCCAAGTTCTTTTTTTCCTTTTGTCTCTTTGAAGTAAGAAGTATGTGGTCACAGTCCAAGATTGAATCACAATACAATTGCTCATTTAGTCCCAGGCCAGGACCAAACACACTAGGAAGCCCTATTTCTATGTATTTCTGAGAAATAAAGCAGGTGTGTAACAATTAAATGTCTCAGAAAAAAAAATACTCAGAATCACACAGCAAGGGTGCTTGGCTGAAACCTTGCCAATGAATTGCACTTTTTTCCCCATGTTTAATCAGTTGCATATTTGGAGTGGGCCAATATGAAGTTCTATATTTAGTCATGGGACACACAATGCAATAAACCTAGAATTATTCTTTTTGATCTAGGGTAATTTCAGTATAGTGGTACATTATAATTACAGGCAACCTATAGTGTTGCTATAGTTTAGCACTCATTATTTTAAAAAAATCATAATTGTACAGTTTTATTTTAGAGAAGGAAAATTGCTTTCCCTTCGCTTCACCCAAAGAAAATGTGCAGGTATTCTAATTTCATGTGGGCTTCTTCCAGATGGTTCCTAAATTTTCACATTTCCACTCACCGAAGAAACTCCAAAGAATTGCACAGTCTTAGAAATCTCCATTACAAACGTCTAAGACACTGGGTGATCTAATGTGAGGAAATAGGTGTACAGGGTTTGGTCCTGGCACCGAGTAGCAAAGCCAAGTTTCAACAGTCACCATGTGGACAGTCATCGTGGTGAGGAAGTGACTGATTCCTATAACTAACCTGAGTCCAGAAGATTCCGATAGTTTCTCAGGATAACTGAAACATCACAAGTTTCCCAAAGGGCAACGGTGGAAGAGAAATCAGAAAATAAAGTGAAGACAAGAACTCACACTGAGAATAAGAAAGTGGCATGCCATGCTGAGTATTCTATTTGCAAAAGCTGCATGCACGCTTGGGCTAAGCTCCCAGCCTCCTAACTGAATGGTGAACCATGTCAGCCATATATTCTGTCCCTTCCTAAATTCCAAGCCAGCAACTCAAGGCTCAGGAGAAGTTCAATGCCTTTAGGTCCTAAAATTAGACACTTCTCCCTGTGGATACTGAAAGAGGAGCAGGTGTATGATCTGGCAACATTTTGTTAACAATTTAGAAAACATCTCTCATTATAGCTACAGTGTTTCAAACCACTGAAGAAAGCAGTGGTGTGTGTGTGTGTGTGTGTGTGTGTGTGTGTGTGTGTGTGTGTGTCTGTGCCCAGGGAGCCTGGGATATTTTGTTGTTGTTGTTGTTGTTAGATATTTGACCTGTTTGATACCTGTTGTCCCACCGCAGTTATTAATAGTGCCAAATAGATTCTTGAAAATTCCCCAGTTAGGATAATAGATGATAGGCTTACTCTCATTAAAAATGAAATGTTTTCATTTATAATGGCAAGATTTATGTGGTGCCAGCCAAGTTGCTTAACTTTTGAGAACCTCACACTCCTCACCTCCATTATGAATGGTGACCAGGACTAGTATCATTATTTGTTTTTTTTTTCAAATATTACACAGTATATTCATTTGCTAGGACTACCATGACAGAAGAGCCCAGGCTGTGTGGCGCAAAATGCAGAAATCTATTTTCTTACAATTATGGAGCTGGAGGTAGGAGATCAAGGTGCCAGCAGGGTTGGCTTCTTCTGATGTCTCTCTGCCCAGCATGCAGATGGCTGACCTGTCACTGTCTCTATGTGGTCTGACCTGTGGGCATTTGTGTCCTAATTACCTTTTATAAGGACACCCGGCATGTTGGATGAGGACCTACCTTTATGACCTTATTTGACTCCATATGCCTTAGAGATGATCTTTCTGAATACAGTCACACCCTGAACAACTGAGTTGTCTGACTTTACCATAAGAATTTGGGGGAGTACCCAGTTCACCCCATAATATGCAGTATTAGAACACTTCCTAGATTTAAAAATTCCCCTCTGTACAGAGATATAGAGGGAAACAAGGCTTCACTCCTACAGAAACAAAGATGGCCACACAGTTGAGATTCAGGTGTCTGCCATGGTGGCTGACTCACCTGAATACTGGGGTCCTTCCTGGGTTACTCCAGCTGTTTGGGGGAGATTCATGTCTCAGCCGCTCCATAACTGAGGTCTCCAAGTTCTCACAGGCACAGAGATGAGCTCTGACTTCAGGTTCTCACTATAGGGTCACCAGGCAACTTGGGAACTCCTGGGGTCCCAGCAGGTCTTAGTACCTCTCTCTTCTCTCTCCCGAGTGGGCTAAAAGGGAGTAACATCATACAATCACAGAAAGGATTCTGCCGTCATCATTTGCCATATAATGGGACATAATCCCATGCAAGAGTGCTCCTTCCTATTCCCAAATTGGAGGCACACTCAAGGGAAGAGAACTAGATACACAGACTGTCATGGACTGTCATGGAGACGGGGACTCTCGGGGACTCTATCAGAATTTTGCCTATCCTGATAGCAGCTTAATAGCTGGATTGGGGTATTTACAGAAAAGATGCACACTCTCCACTTGGGAAATACAGTCATTAAGGAGTTCTCTAGAAACACCAGCTCTTCAAGGGCTTAAAATTCAGAAGACTGAATGCTTCTCTTGCCAGCTCACCTCTTGAATATCGGAGCAATAGTAAGAGTAAAGGGTCACCCCTGCCACCCAGACCACTGGTCTTTGGTGGTCTTCAAGCAAACCCTACGTTCAGAATTGGATTCTATTTAGGAAATAATAAATGAGCACCGGATCTGTTTTTAATTTTAAAAGCCATAAAACACAAAGGTTGCAGCTCCAAAGCATTGTCTGGAGAGCCCACATATTTTTACACCTAGGGTCTGATCTACAAGATACCACCTACCCCATGCCTGCTTCATTATCATGAAGCTGGGCTTTTTGTTACCCTTTGATTTAAATATTTCTCTACTATGAAAGAGATCTTCCCAGACGCTCCCCTGGTTCAACCCTTCGTGCTTGGTTGACCCTTCACCTGCCTTGTGCTATAGTTAGCTGAGGTTTTAGAAGACACGTTATTAGATAGCAATTGCATGGAGAGAAAGGAGATGTATTTTGAAATTTCACATCTTTTGTCTTCATTCATTTCAGGACCTGCAGATTTGTAATTTGCTCAAGCCGAAATGCATCCTTCCAGGTCTCCCTACTTTGAATTCGTGTCTCAGTTCTATTGTCAGATAGCCAGTGGATTTCCCTGCTCAGCCTGGTGACAATAGTGACCTAATTGAGTAGCACGCTTCTTTCCCCAGTGCTCAGGACTGCTCACATTTACTTATATTTACTTTATTCCTTTGTATTTATGCATCAACCCACAAGCTCAGAGAGGGTGGGAAACTGTCTATTTGGACCTACGTGTCCATTGTTTAGAACAGTTTATTATAGAACCTCAATGTTCTGTGTGGGTGGTGCTGGGGATTGAACCCACAGGCACTGTCCCTCTGAGCCACAACCCCAGCCCTTTTCTTTTCTTTTCTTTGAGATAGCATCTCATTAATTTGACCAGACTGGCCTCCAACTTTGTGATCCTCCTGCCTCAGCCTCTCAAGTCATTGGGATTATAGGTGTGTAGTACCAAGCTTGGCAAAGACCTTAACAATATGTGATGTCGAAATGAAAAAAAAAAATCTTACATTGCATGTAAAATATGTTAGAGGAAGGGAATGTTTCCTCTAATCTTTAATTCATTTTGAAAAATTATATGTGATTTAACAATGATATCATAGGTATTTTTTTTACTTAATGAAAACCAGGCCCATTCAAGCAAAATGACTAATTAACCTTCTCTCAATAGACAACATGATCATCTGAAAAATTATCCAATGGATATATGTGTGTGGTATGTAGGTGGTTATAAAACACTAGTGTGGGCTGCAGGTTAAGCTCAGGGGTGGAGCACTTGTCTAGCATCTTCAAGGCCCTGGATTTGATTCCAAGCACATAAAAGCAAATGCTCAACAAAATTAAACACACACAAATCTTCCCCCAAAAAATGAAATGAAAGCATATACAACAAAAGAAAGAATAGATAAATCAGACTTTATCTACATTTTTAATTTTTGTGCATTGAAAGACATTATCAAAAACAATATTTAAAAACATTCAGAGTGGGAGAAATATTTGCAAATCATCTATCTGATCAAGGTCCAGCATAAAAAAAAAGAACACCTACAATTAAACAACAACAACAACAATAACAAAGGCAAGTGGCCCAGTTGAAAGCCAGGCAACACTCTTAATCATTTCTCCAAAGTAGATAGACAAAAGCTGAAAAAAAATGTATGTAGGGGTGCCTCACTAGTCATCAGGAAAATGCAAATAAAACCACAAGAAGGTACCATATGCCCCCACTGGAATGGCAATAATAATTAATAACAGCCATCAAAATAACCATATGGTAAAACAGATCATAACAATTGTTGGAAAGGGTGTACACAGATTGGAACTCTTGTACACTGCTGGTGGAATGTTAATTGGTTGTCATGGTGGTAAACACTCTGACACTCCCTCAAAAATCTAAACAGAGTTATCATATGACCTCATGACTGTACTCTTCAGTATTCATGGAAAAAGAACTGGAAAGAGGTATGCAAACAAGTCCATGCAGACTCCTATAATAGGACACTTGTTCCAGTATGGGTTGAGAATACCAATTTAAAAATTCCAAAACCATACCTCTCCAAAATGTGAAACTTTTTGAATGGTAACATGATGCTATTGGTGAAAGACTTCACAAATAACCTTGGGTGATGGGCCATGGTCAAAATGCAGGTGCATGATAAATACTGTACAAAATTACCATTTTAGGTATAAAGTGTATATGGAACACACATAAGTTTTGTATTTAGACTTGTTCTCATTCCCAAGATATTTCATTCCACAGATGCAAATTTTCCACAAATCCCTTAAAAAAAATCTAGATTCTAAAATGCTTCTGATTCAAACAGTTCAAAACATTTCAGATCAGGGTTACCCAACTTGTAGTAAAAAGTTGGAAAGCACACAAACATCATTCATGGATGAATTTCAAAACCATTATGCCATGTGAAAGAAGCCAGGCACCAAAGGTCACAGATTGTATAATTCTATTTGTTTGACAGATCCTGAATAAATCAATACAGACAGAATGTAATTGGTGGTTGCCAAGGTGTGGTGGAAGACAGGGTAGACAAGAGAATGCTTTGTGGATAGAGGATTTTGCACTGGAGTGATGGGAATATTTTGGAACTAGATAGAGGTGGTGTTTGCACAACACCATGAATAGACTAAATGCCAAACACCTTTTACTTTGAGATATTATTTTGCTTCATAAATTATTTTAAAAAATCTATCATTCTGATTCTACCATATAGCAATATTTAAATTACTCCATATATATATTGACTAGGTCTCCTTATTTTATAAACACACATACACACAAAAAAATATATTTTACTTAAACTCTATACCACCACTTAATGCCAGTCTCTGGCTTTTATAGAGTGAAGATGTTCACTTCTTTTTAGGCTGAGAAGATTTCCTATATTACAAAGAGTTTTGATGATGCTATTTCTTATCTCAGCGTCCAGTAACCATAAAATTTCCTTGTGGACAATATTCAGAACTCATAATGGGCACATTAGGATATTCAACATGGTTTTCTGGGTTAGTATTGAAATGAGGCATTTACAATTAAATATTGTATTCTGTTCACTAGCAATTCTTTGGATCATTAAAGAAGCAATCCCAAATGGTTGGAATGTATCTTGTTGAACCGTACCGAGGTGTCTCATGATGCACCATGGAACTAGAACACAATGAAGTCAGATATCATGGAGGTATAAAGCCTGGGAGAGCAGATTCAGAATAAATTCATGGGCTGCAGCCACCCTAGACTTTTGGTCCAAACTATTTATCATTTTGCATGCTCTGTCTGTAAATAAAATACAAAACAAGGCTGGGGATGTGGGTCAGGGGTCAAATGCCCTGAGTTCAAGCCCCAGTACCAAAACAAACAAACAAACAAAAAAACCCACCTCTATCAAACTGGTTTTATTTATAGGAGTTCTTATTATCTCAGGAGACCCCTAATGTGGAAGAAAAAAATCACAACATTGAGTGAAAATAAAATTTCCTGATTTTTAAATCTCTCAACACCGAGCATTCTTTGCTGTTTATATAGATGAGAAATAGATTGGGAAAGGGCTGAAGTTTTATCTTAAATAACTCGCCTAGAACCCATGTGTATGTTAATTGAATATAACCAGATAGTTACAATGGCATAGTTTTCATTTATCCAGAGCTATTAAAAAAATCTTTTCAAGTGACTTAAGGCTTAATGGCTGACCATGTAGGGTACCCCCCGCAAAGACCCCACCCCTCAGTCTCCAACAAAGACCGTAAGATACTGTTAAAATTCCACACCTCAGGGTAGTTTTGCCCTAAGTAAAGAATATTTTCAGGGGATGGTTGAATCCCCTGTGGTTTGACTGGTCAATCTTTTAGACATCTTTTAGCCACAAGCCCCAGGAATATTGGCAAATATTGTTCCATTTCAGTAATGATCTTTATAAGAATATCTGTACAGGACTAAGCCAGTGGGGTCTGATGAATCCTAAAGTGACGGCGAACGTAGGTCTCCTGGGTTAATAGCTGGAAACCAAAGGCTGTGGGAAGTCCAGCAGGAGAGGTCTGATAAGAAACCGTCTTTGTTCCTCTGCCTAAAACACGTAAGATAAAACTGGAGTGGACTTTAGAGTGTGTCCAAGTCTAACTTGGAAATCAAACATGGAGGGAATGTTGAAAAGAACCGCAGGAAAGTATTTTTTTTTTTTAAATATTTTCCCCACTAACCTAAATATTTATAGTTCACGAATGCATTATTTTCTGGTCATTTTAAATGACTTGGTTTTGAACTCTCATTCACAGAGCAGAGCAACTGCTACCTGTGTCCTAAAACAGTCACACAGAGCAGACCAAATGACAAACATCTGTAAGCACCTCTTAGCTGCAAAGTGAGAAGGACACTTTTAGGGCCAAATTCCTACATGAATGTACCTTCTTTTGTTTCAGGGGAACCATTCAGAAGAGCTTTTCATGATCTCCATGGCCCCTGAGGCACTCAGTTTTATTTGAGGGTCGGAGAGAAAACTTGCCTCATGATCATATTGATCCCAGCACCCTAATAGCATTCCTGGCCACCATCTTTGTGACCCTGACCTGAGCATGCCTGAAGAGTTCCTGTGAGCCACCTGTGAGTGTCCATCATTTTGACCTTTTAACCCCTGCTGAATGACTTTGAGTTGAGCATGCCCAGAAGTATATCTGCCTTCTTACTTTCTTGACCTAGGATGCTGATCTGAGCAATGTCAGAAGTGTATATTTCAAACTGAGAAGGCGGAGGGATCCACCTACCCCTAAAATAGATATGTGTACATTTCCAGAATAAACCCCATACTTCCTTTCTCCTGATAAGAACATGCTTCCCAAATACCTCCACACGCCGTGTTCCCCTTATGGTGGGTAATAAATCTCTCTCTGGTCTTTTCCCTTTTGATCATGCTTATTGGCTCCCACTCACCAAGACGTGAACCCTTTGCATTCAGTCACATACTCATCTTATTAAGCACAACTCTGAGAATTAATTGCTGGGTGGAACAGGCTATGCATATGAATGAACAGGTTAATAGATATGTTCTTTCTTCTATTTCAGTCATTTCAACTATACACCCAACCAGTGCTGATGCCCTGGATGGAACCATTGTTAACAAAATCACACGTGCATTGATTTATGTTATTTATTTAAAGGTATGCAGTTTGACATGCACTGTCGAGGTGTTTTTTTTTTAGAAACAATATTGTAGTTTATGTCTTTGGAAATAAATGAAGAACAGCCCTATTCGAGAAACTGTAGACAATCGATCTTGCCTATATACAAAAAGATCTGGCCACTGTCCATTTGTGTATTCCGTCTCTCCTAGATAACTCGATTATTTGTTATTTTCACCTAAAGATAAGTCATCGCCAGACCTTGAAATCATGCTTTCTTTATTCTTTATATGTCATAGTAAAAAAAAATGGGCCAAAAAGTATTCAGTAATTTTGAATGACGTCCAAATGATTTCCAGTATTTTTTTTTTTCTTTTTGTATTTCAAATAATAATGCAATAAATGTCCTTAATTAATCATCTTAACATAATGGCATCATTAAAGATACTGATCAAATTCCCAGAAGTGAAATTGCTGAGTCCAAAGTTCTATTTATTTTAAATTTTAATGCATACGCATGCTTTATTCCAAGGGCCTTAAACATAAAAACCCTGGAAAAGCAATCTCTGGGAAGAGCCGAGACCCCTGGTGCTCTCGAGTTCGACCTCTAGAAATCGATAGAGATGACAGGAGAAATTTTCATTTCAAGGTAACAAAATAGTCCCACATGGCAGCTTCCTGGAAACCAGACTCAGAAATAAGGCTCATTTGAAAAATGAACACAATTTTGAGTAATTATCGGCAGATGGAGATTGTGTAGAATCATGGTCAAGTGGAAATGGAAAAGAGAAAAAAAAACTGTGGCCCCAAAGACTCGGGGGTGTTTTGACTCTAGAAGGAAATCAGCTGCTGGATGGGAAAGGCTGGGGAGGTCTGGACACAAGGTGCTGGATTGCTGGGGCAGCCCCGGAGTTCAGTCTCTGGGAACAAACCTTGGGGGGGAGGGCAGCAGGGTCCACAGATCTGCTCCCAGAATGGAGGAGCTAATATGTGAGTTTTCATCAGAGAAATGGGACACCTGGGGTTGGAGTCAACTTGTCACTGCTGTGACTGAAGGGACCCAAGCAGAACAACTGGAGAGAAGGAAAGGTTTAATTGGGGGCTCACAATGTCGGAGGTCTCAATGCACAGACAGTAGGTTGTATTCCTCAGGACATCGTGGAAGAAGAGTGTGGCAGAGGGAAGCATCTCCCATGGTGATCAGGAAGCAGAGAGACTCCACTTGCCAGATATGAATATATGCCCCAAAGCCACACCCCAATGCCCACCTCCTCCAGCCACATGCCACCTGCCTCCAGTGGCCACTCAGTGAATCCCTATCAGGGGATTAATTCACTGCTTGGAGTAGAACTCTCACAACCCAATACTTTCTCCTCTGAACCTTCTTACACTGTCTCACATGTGAGCTTTTGGGGGATACCTCACCTCCAGACCACAGCACCTTGTAGAACTGGCTGGAAATGTCTGGAAAGAACAGATAGGATTACAGAACACTGGGCGTCCAGTCAGTGGCCACTTGTACACTACCAAACCTCAGAACAAATAGCAGAGGCTGTGGCCACTGCAGTTGGGACTATGGAGTCTGTTGGTGACTTGTGCCAAGCCTTAAAGAGGCTCATTGGAAATCTCAACATGAGCATGCAGTTAATTTCTTCTTAGCATTTGTAGACTGTTGATGCCACCGAGAAAAGCCACACATGATAGAAATATGGAGTCAAAGATAAGATGTTAAAATAGGTTTAAAAAATAATGTGTTCATTTTTTTCCCAATAGCAAGAATAGGTGGGTATAGAGAAAAGCCACCCAGAACCATAAAAAAATAAGAAAATAATAAAAATATATATTGGCCACAGGGGGAAAAAAAAGGACATCATAGTTGAATGAATTAGAAAGAAAACAAAAGGAGAGAGAAATAATAGGAAGAAATAACAGGAAGAAAGGGAACCAGATCCCAAAGTTCCAGTAAATCACCTAACTGCAGTTTCAAAATAGTAACATAATAAGGAATATTCAATATTTAATGTGAAAGCAAAAGATATTCATCTATGCAAGAGAAAGATATGAGATTTTATAAAAGGGTCTGCCAGCCAGGTCAGGTGGATCCCAATTCTATTCCCAGTGGCTTGGATGCTGAGGTAAGAGGATTGCAAGTTAAAGGACAGCCTCAGTAACTTAGCAAGATCTCATCTCAAAAAAAAAAATAAATAAATAAATAAAATAAAATAAAAATAAAAATAAATAAATAAGTAAAAAGGGCTGGGGTTGTGGCTCAGTGATTAAGCATCCCCTGCGTTCAATCCCCAGCACTAATATATAAAAGGGGAGGGGGTATACCTGTGTTTAGCAAGAGTTACAAAAACCACAGCAAATCAAACAAAGAATATTAACAACTTAGAGCAACGTTTGTGGAGATAAATACATATATCTATAAGATCATTAAGATTAGGGTGAAAATGCTAACAGTCATCTGAGAAATCAAACCCTAAAACGAGGACTACTGTCTGTAATGAACTTGGAATTAACTCATGCAACGTGTATGTGTCCTGGGAGGCTGCCCAAAGGTTCTGGGGAGGCATGGCATATGTGCAACTCAGCCCAAGGGACCCCTGCACTGGTCTCTTGCTGTCTCGGCTCTTTCCAAGTGATTCAAACTCTCTGGCAACCTGTCCCTCTCAGTTCCTTCCCAAGATGTGCTTGGCTGCTCTTCTGACCTTTGACTCAGTGCCCTAGTTTCTATCCCCCCTGCAAACACCATCTCTGGGTAAAACGGACTATTGATTAATACTGCTTTCCTGGGTTGGCCTTATGAACTGTGCCTGCAGCAACCCTGTGCCCACAGCAACCCCGTGCCCACGGCAACCCTGCAGGCATGGAAGGGCTCTGCTGAAAATGATCGGTCCCCTGCCTCTGGCCTTCTGCAAGTATGCTGTAAAGAACATTGAGTCCTGAAATCCAGGAGCAACTTAAATATATACAAAGTTAGCCTATATGGGTAACTCCTATTTAAAATAAAAATTGTTTTTTTCAATCTTTGAATTTTTATTGTGTCCTAAAATGTATAAAAATACTTGTGTTGTAGGTGAACATATTTTTAAGGGCACAAATTATATACTCATATATTTTTCTTGAATTAAAATATTACATAGAAGGTAAAAATATCTCCTTCCTACCATCCACAATGTTGGTTCACTTTCCTAACTCCAGAGTTATTACCCATCTGAGTTTAGCAGGCATCATAACTTTTGAAATCAATTTTATACAGTGTCACATTTTTATATAAAATTAATGACACATATTAATAAGTGTATTTGAGTGTGTTTTAAAATATAAATAGTATCTGTGCACCTTATCTTGGAATTTGCTTTATTCACACACATAGCTTTCCACATGAGGTTAAAAAAGTTTTTGTTATCTTGAAAAAAGTGATAGTTTTAAACAGTCATATATCTGTAAAGTAAAAATACTTTGTTACTTTTCAAAAAATGATAGTTACTTTTAAATAGTGATATATCTGTAAAGTACAAAACACTTTGTTGCTTTTAAATTTACATAAGTATTATATAAAAGTGATATCTGTATAACATATCACATGTATAGAGGCTTTCAAGGGAATTATGTAGAGCTTATTACAAAATAGAAATTTTCAGAAACACATAAAAAACTGAATTAGAAATACCATGTGTGTAAATAAACCTAATCACTGTAAAGACAACCATTTTTTTCTCAATTTAAAGTACAATATTTCCCCATAAAAATTTTAGCATGATTTTGTTTTAATAAAAGCAGAGAGAAAACTGAACTTTTTTTCCCTGAAATTTATATGGGAAGTAAAATATGCAAAATACTCACAAACCTTTAATTCAGAAGAACAAATAAAATAGTGATTGTTATGTGACACTAATGTATATTATAAACTATATTGCAATAATATAGACCAAAGAATCATAACATGAACAAAATCTGAATTCATATTTATGTTCATTTTGGTATTGTTAAGAGCAACAGAAAGGTATATCTAAATTCAATCATGTAAAAAATAGCATTAGATGTGAATGGATGAAACTCACCAATTTAAACTTAGAAATTGGAACTGATGGCACAATTCATGTGTGCATAATGTGCAGGGTAGTGGGTTACAACCTTAGCAACACACAAAAAAGATGATGTTAAGGAGAAAATTATGCTGAAAATAAAGAAGAATTTTAAAATTATGGATCATTCTTCCACCTATAAATACACTTAACAAAAAACTACTAATGTTATAAGTGTCTTCTTTTAAAGTAAAAAAAAAAATGAGTAGACTGACTAAGAAACATTGCACAATTTAGAAAATATCAACCTTTAATCAGTACAAAATGCTAGATTACACTGGGCATTAGATCTATGTTGAGCAAAGTACCACATTTGGGACCAAATGTCCAAAGGCCAGAATAACCCTCAGTAAAGAAAAATGTGGGAGAAGTGGTCCACATGTATCTAAGGCACAGAAAATGTCTGATTTTCTAGGTATCATGAATATATTCCCAACAGTTTCATTACCTGGGATAAATGAAAAGAAGTAGCCCAATATCAAAGGTGCCAGTTCATCTCAAGACATTATCAGCATATTTTCTCAACTGTTCTTGCTGGCAGTATTGTATTGTGGGTGTAGTAGTGTAAAATAAAGTGAATCACCAATACCCTGAATGAGATTTTAAACCTTCCAGAGCCCTGTCCCAACTCTGCTGACCACAGTAATAACTCCACAACTATCGAATGCTTCTAAAATAAATTTGTTTGTGCATTGAGTTTTTCAACTTTAACAAATTTTTTTCAAGTTATTATGTTCTGATGTTTCCAATTTTAGATGCAAAGGTAACTGAGCATGTACAAATATCTGTAAATTGCAAACAAATAATTTTGCATTCTTTTTCTAGGACTTTTATGGACTATGGTTTCTAACAGTCATTCACAAAAGAAGTCAGAAAATAAAATCCCTATTTATTCCCAAGGTATCTTTACACAACACTCTTACACTGGCTACTTTGCATAAACATGTCTCAGGGATTTAATGCATAAATCAAGTAAATTTACTGCAGCCTGTACAGTGCTTTTGGAATGGCTATTATAATAATCAAGTAGTCATATATCTAGTGGTAATATTAGGGTTACTAATTACAACAAACTGTGTTTGAGTTTTGCTTCGAAAATGATGATGGAATTCAAAAGTAATGTGTTATAAAAGAAATCTCATGAAAAAGCAAGTAAAGCAACATGGAGATATGCATGGGTCCTGATACAGGGAGTGAATGAAAGTGAATCATATGCATATCAATTTGTGAATTGTGGATAAAAAGATACATCCTATGATGTATCATTTCTGAAGAAAGAGAAATATAAAAATAATGAATGAAAATTTACTTCAAAATACACATCATGTCCCATATGAATATACTTTCATAAATGTTAAACTGGGTCACTTACTGTACAGATATTAGGATTAGTACTCAATATTTTCTGAAGTTCATTTTGAGTATTCAGAAATGTATATGGATGTCAAAAAAATGAGTATTTCTGAGAAATATCTTGTGAAAAGTTGATAATAATTCCACACAGATGGACATGAAAGAATCAAGGTAGTATATGACACATATATTTCATGTTTGCAAATCCAATATATATATATATATATATATATATATATATATATATATATATATATATATATATATATAAATACATTAAAATGTAATGGTATGTATGACAATCAAAATTCATAATTGGATATATATCCTTCAAATATGTACCCAAAATATTCATTTTCCTCTACATTGTTTCAGGTATAAACTTGTTGAAGGATAAAGCACACCACAGCTTGAATTGTCAGTTACCTCAGTCTATTGGGGGGCAGTGAGCTCTTCATGAAATTCGTATTTTTCAAAGTGAGAGTACTCTCAAGAATGTACCTGTGATGGAAGTAGGATTATATATATGTACATAGAA
The DNA here is from genome assembly GCF_048772815.1 of Callospermophilus lateralis. Lineage (NCBI taxonomy): Eukaryota > Metazoa > Chordata > Mammalia > Rodentia > Sciuridae > Callospermophilus > Callospermophilus lateralis. Next base: position 149,689 of record NW_027513019.1, read on the forward strand.
ATATACATTGTGACCAAGGCGACAGAGACAGGGAGTCAGGAAGTTACATATTTGTTAATTTTGAAAATTCATGGAGAAGTAAAACGAGAAAAATGTGTGACAAGTTTAATAAATGTATCTCTGATGAAGAAAATGGCAAATCCAAGTATACACCATGTCTCCTATCAAACGTTTCTACTTCTATTCATTTTGGATTATTTTCATCGATGCTAGGATAAGTTGTCAGAGTCTAGTAGATTATGGGTTAGTATCAGAGATTCAATATTTCAAATGGCAAAATGGAAAATTAGTCTAATATATATGCAAACATGTGGCACATAAAAATCTTCCACTGTCATCCACCACAATGCCTTGACATTACTATCACCCCAAATAAGACACAATGAGAGGAGAAGAGGAAAAAAATCTGTGAATACATATCTGGAATTGGAAATTCTGAGGAGCTCAACAACTTGGGTGTGGCAGAAGAGATCCCAAAAGTAGGGGACAGGGTAAACATTCCACAAACATAGGAGCTTTGCTGCCCTAATGACTTCTTGACCTCTGACATTTTTGCACTAGAAATATAGCTTTGTGCTTTAGCTTCCTTTGTCATGAGACCATCAGAGATTGGTCTGAGTCTATGTGAACAGAAGGACATGGGTTCATATTCTCCAATATGAACAGGAGGAAGCAGAGCTGAATAATCTCTTTGTAGGTAATTGTGGCCATTGGGGTATGAATGTATCCCTGGGTGGATTGTTAAGCCTTTGGCTCACCCTCCAGTTTTAATGGCATTTCTTGCAGCTTCCCTGGAAAATTGATGCTTGTTTTTGAAATACAAAGAGGTCAACTGGGACACAGTGCTGGAGGGAGCTCTGCAACGTGGGGTGAGTCAGGGTCTGAAGGAAAACACACAAACTGGGCTGCTATCCCATATATCTTTCCCATTTGATAGTAGCAACTTGATTTTGAGCATTGCACAAAATCCTCTCCCCACAACAACATGCCTTTATATTTTAGGGTCTGCTGGCTGCACCTTGTCAGTCACATGTCATTTGGAAGCCAGTGACTGAACCACAGTGGCCCACCACAGATGTTGGATCACACACCTGCATTCCATTGCTCCAGGCCCAGTTCCCTGCTGGCTCCTACTCACTGGCATCTCTGTTCTTCACCATGGTCATGAATTCCACTCAGTCAAAAATGGCACTCGCTGGTTCAGTCATGATGAGCAGCAGGAGATCTAAAGGTTCTCCAGAAATTTCTGCTCATGGGATTCTCAAAAACTTCATGGTATTTGCCTAGCCATATTTCAAGAATGAAGAAGTTGGCACTGTGGGTTTTGATTCATTCAGGAGCCATTAAGTGTTGAGGAATCTGCTTTCAGTAAAAGTTCTGCAGATCGCATGCAGGCAAGACTTTTCAAGGACTGGCGAAAGGTCACAGGAATCCAGGCCCATTGGGGTCTAAAATATGAGGTTCATGTTAGTTTTGGCTCTCAACTATAGCTGAAATGGCTCACACAAGAGTTCAAGCTGAGGTGGACCCAGTCATTTTTTTCCAACCCCCACACAAAAGACCGCTATTCTAACAAAAGCACTCCCACATGGCCCTCATCTTCTTCCATACAGACACTCATCATAACATTCTGGCTGGGGGTTTGCATAGGGGAAGCAGTCTAAGATGGTGTGCAAAGTAAGCTCTCATGCCCATCATATGCCATATGTCTTGGTGGCCTGGACACCCTTCCTGAGAAATAGAAGAGATAAAATTGGCCTGTAGTAAACACTGCTCTGCTTCTCAAATTAGAGGCCTCCCGCCTCCCGAGGGTAGATTCTTTATGTGTACTGGACTCATGAAAAAACCCAAATATCTGTGTGCTACTTACTGGAGGGCTTGCAACAATTTATTTGACCAAGAGGATCCCTGTTCTTACTTCCTAGGGGTCAGGAGCCTGACCAGAGGAATGCAAGAGACTTCATCCAATATTACACTTCTTTTTCACCCTTTTAGATAAGGATGGACACATGGGATTTTTCTTGAGTTGCTTGGGGTGCTGAGAATGTAATTCATAGCCACACAAGGGGCCAAGAGTCTGATTCAGACACAGCTTTTACAAAGCACTTTACCTCAAAGGTACAGAGTAGGCCTTTTTATTTCCATGTGAAACTGTTTTCTTGAGATTCCCAAAGGAGTGCCCCAAGGCAAACACCTCTCTGACATTCTGGGAAACAGAACAATAGGGAAAAAAGAAGCCTAGAGAAAAACTTGGCTTTAATTGAACACTGTGGCACAGATAGCTCCTAATCATGCAACTTGGGTTGCCATATATCCAAGCAGGAATTCTCCAGAGGGATCCTTACCAGTCATGCTAATTTTTGAGTTTTCTGAGATGCTTGGAATTCCCTTCAGCAATCCAGTCCATGGCCATGCCACACAGCATGAAGGTGATACCCATCTTGGAAAAAAAACTCGAACCCCTTCAGAGAATGGCCAAAATTCAGGAAGAATACAGGAACTTAGGATCTTGGTAGGTGTTGCCCATCTGCAAGGCAAACAGCAGTCCATTCATAAATTGGCCATGAGGAGTCCTGCAAAAATTTCCACTAGACAGATCACATTCACGGCTGCATTCTTCTCTCTACTCTCTGTAAACACAAACCCAGTGGGATCCACTTACATAGAAAGACTCACTAGTCTACAGCCCATTTCAAACCAACAACAACAACAGAAAAACTTTTTTCCTTCATGTTCTCAGAACATGAGACAAAATGAGAAATTGCAACACACACCCACTAAGACACACAAACCGCCCCTGTATTTGGTCTGCATCTATCCACTCTGTCCTCTGAGTGGTGGGTGAAAATATGTTCCCCAGCTGTGGCCTGCCCTGTCTCAGCTCTGGTCTCCTTGGCCATCTCTGTGTAGCTGTCCGGAGCCAGCAATGAGCCAACACTTCTTTCTCAGGAAAGGTCCCTGTTCAGACCATTTAAGGCATTTGGCTCTCCACACATCACTAGGTGCCAAGAAAGGATGACTCTGGCCTTGGTACAGACAAACAAGTGAGCCCACTGAGACTGGAACTGCCTCTGGGTGCCTTGCCTCCTGGATCCCAAGTTCAGAGAGTTCCATCACCAAGGAAGTGACGTGAGGTCACTTCCTTCAGGGAAGTGAATGAGGTCACTGCCTTGGCAACCACTTTGTCCTAACAGTTGTTTCCTAGGGTCCCATGAGATGGAGGCTGCCCCACCTTCCTGTGACATTTTCACAAGACATAAAGCTCTATATACCCTAGGAGCCTGGGATCAGCAATCCACACAGGCCTGATTGTGTCCATCTTCCCTGCTTTGTGAAGAGAGAGGCTGATTCAGCCACATCCCTTCATCCTGACTGGATTGTTGGCCATGGAAGATTACTTTAGACCTCACAGGTCCTACCTAGCTGCCTACATTTGCTCCAGGAATCATTTCTGCATCTTCCTTTGAGCTTCTCAGCAGCTGTAGGATTCCCTACATACCTGTATGGCAAGATCAACTCAGGACCTACTGTTATGTGAAAATAGATTGAGGGAACAGAGTATGGTTAAGGGTCATATCATGTTCGATTTGGGTTAGGAGTCATTCTGCTGGATGAATACGGGTATTGGGCAACTGGGATATTTGTAAGAATGTAACGTGAAATGTAAGTATGAAAATAGAAAAGTAGGTAATATCTGAAGAACAAAAGGGTGTTGGGCCCTTGATTTGGATACATAGTTTTCAATTATGTTCTGCAGAAATGAATCCTGTAAATCCATATACAATGGCATAAGACCTTGTACCTAGGACTACCGAATGTAAAAGAGAACTTCCAGTGAAATAGAGAGAGTAGGCAGGATTCCAGACTAGGGTAAGGAAGAAGAGTGAGTTTAGGATTTGGACTAAAGGCCCTTTTTGCAATCCAATGAATTTCCATTAGAGTGAAAATGGGAATGTCAGCAGACAAGAAGAGTCAGTCACAACAAGGCACTTTGGGAAATAGATATCCATAGGGATGTTAGGAGATCAGGCAAAGTATAAAATGAGTGATAATATCAGGGATCTTTTCAACAGGGGGATGGTTGAATACACTATTCTAGGAAGAAACAAGTGTATACTCACCATAAGATTGAAATTTGAAAACAATAGGCAATGCAGATGTAGATAATTTTAGTAATTCCTGCTGTCATTAAAATTAGGCTTTGGTAGAAATATAAGATAAGTGTGAGTTTTGCATTTGGTGTCCAGAAGATGAAGTGATAAAAAGAATACAGGGAGCAGGTGACATGCATATTTCTTCCACCATTTCTGGGAGCATGTTTTGAAACCCTATCATTCAGAGTTTGGGGATAAAAATAGGTGTACCCTGGGTCTACGTATATAGAGATGATGCATGAATAGACCATACGGTGAATAAAAAGTATAATAGTTTACTATTTTAAATAATGGATTGAAATGATATTTTCAAAAATACATGAAATCTGGTGTTAAGATCTGTAAACAAGTCAGATTGGCAGCTGTTATTTTGCCAAAGAAATGTTAGAGTCTGTAAACAAGTCTGGATGGCGCCTGGCAAAATGCCAGAGGGAGTGGTTTGTGAAGTAACAAAAGCGAGCCATTTAGTGTGGAGATTCCTTATTGGTTGACTGCTGTATCTATTTTACGCTAATTAGATAAGCTGTGTAAAATGTATAAATATCGCTCAGATCCTACAATAAATGGCTTCCACTCCTGCTGTATCAAGGTACACAAGTCATTCATCACCCCCCGGATATTTTGCCCAGCCATTCGGACTGTGGCAATCTGGTATTCACATACAAACATTCAATCCAAGTAGTCATACATCTACTGGTAATATTAGGGTTACTAATTACAACAAACTGTGTTTGAGTTTTGCTTCGAAAATGATATTAGGACAGTACGTGGCACATCAAAAATGCTCACAAGTGTTAGCTATTTCTTATTTACATAGCAATTCCATGTGGAAGAACATTTCTTCTGATCTTTGCTCTAGATGTGAGAGCAGATGATTTAGCTGGAATAGCACAGTTTACACTGGATTGTGTGTAGTGATTTCTTTCTTATTCTTGTTAGTCTTCAGATTTTATGAATTTACTTGACTTGTTCTCATATTACACTATGAAATTGGATATGTTAATTCTTCACTTAGAAATCTTCCTTTTAATGCATTGGCTCAATTTACAACTATCATGGTTTTATCTTTGATGCAAAAACATGCAACCTTTTTCATCTAACCTGGGAGCTATAGATGGTATGGTATTATTTTAGTATTTGATATTCTTTTATGTTTATTATTTCTTCACTCATTGATATAGATTCTCTAGCCATTTTTTTACTAGAGCTTGATAACCTCTAGAACTGGAAATTCAGTCATTCATTCAATAAAATATTTGTTCAACAAAGATCTGTTTATTCCTTGTGCATACTACAAAAGGAACAGTTCCCACACCTTTCAGGATGCTTATTGTGTAGTCAGCAAGACAGAGCCAAAAGCACATGATTATGATTAGAGATGTGCACCAATGTCATAGGTTGGCAAAAAGAAGGGCTGAGGGAGTTCAATAAATCTAGCCAGATTTAGGATTCACTGAGTATGTAGGAGTTGAACATGCAGAGAGAGAGCACATCATAGACCATTCTGAAACACCTTAAATAGGCACCTTTCTATGTAATCTATGATCTTAATTACAGTCAGCTTCCTTCATCATGGAGCACAATGTTTGACATTCTACCTTGGATTAAACAAGAAATTCAGACTTGCAATCACTGCCTCCATATTAAATTATTCGAAGCATAATGATTACATTAAACCTTACTGTGTAGTGTCAGGCAAAAAGATTGTTGGTAAGGAATGTAGCATCAGCCCTACCATTTCAACTGAAAGATCTAGATGATGACAGGTTATAAAATTGACTCACCCCAAAGTAACAACAAGTTTAATATCAACTTGGAAAAAAATAATTTTAACATCAAAAAGACTTTGAAAGCTGTAAAGCAATCGTCTTTTGACTGTCAAAAAAGGGTAGTAAAGAGGTAAGACATAAAAGAGGTAACATTCTTGGGGTTTTTGGAGGGTGGGGTAGGGTGGGTTCTTTTTTTGTCTTTTTTGGAACTAGGGGTCCAATCCAGGATTTTGCAAATGCAAGGCAGACACTTTGCCACTGAGCTACATCCCAACCCAACATTCTTAATATATAAAGAAAAATTTTAATTGTAATAACCAATGCAGAATACATGAGAGGAACAGACAACATGAGCGAGTGTGCGCGCGTGCACACACACACACACACACACATTTAAAAATCCCTGTTAATCATATAAAAAGATAACTTTATTTTTAATAAAAAAAACATAAATTAAAGCTACTGTTGGTGAGTCTTAGGGAAAATAGGTACTTATTAATCACTGGTGGGAATAGAAAAATGGTACAGTTCCTTTGGAGGGAAATTGAGCATTCTCTAACAACATATAAGTACATATTTTTTCCTTAGCAATTGCATTCCTGAGAATTTACTCTGAAGATGCACCCGCAAAATACAGGAAAAAGAGGGGGAAACACTTACATATATACCAGATTCTCTGTTGAGGTGTTTTTTATAATGATAAAAAGTTAGAAATAATGTAACTGCCATATGAAGATTGACTGAATAAACTATAATACATAGGATGCTGTAGAAAATAATTCAGAAAATCTCCATGAACTAATGAGTGATTTTTCAAAATATATTATTAGCAGAATTTATCAAGGTATTTCACATTAGCAGATTAAGGGGAAAGATTTCATAATGTTTTCAACAATGCAGGAAAAGTTCTCAGTTAAGTCTGAAATACAGCCTTGATTTTAAACAATTCTTGGCAAAGAACAGAAAAACATCCTTAACTTGAGAAAACATGGCTACATGACATTTACAGCCCAAAATCATTTAATGATGAATTTGAACAAAACAAGAGTGTCTATTACTTCTTTTCATCAGAATTGTTTTGGAAGCCCTAGCTACTGCACTAGGATAAGAAAAATGAAATATAAAAGGGGGGATGTTCTTTATTTGCATATTTATGAATATATAGAGAATATGCAAAAAAACCTATTCATAACTCATTAATAAGATAATGTGGTTTCTGGATATAAAATCTGTACAGACAAATCAATTCTATCTCAAACAAGTAATAGTTGCTTAGAAAATGAACTATTATAATATTTATAGTAGTATTAAAAAATATCAAGGACCTTACTATAAATTCAACAAAAGAAATATAAGAATTTTATAATTCTTATAAGAAATATAAGAATTTTGAAAGAAAGAAAAGAATATCAAAAGGAAAAGGAAACTGGAGTAATCTTGAAATTAGGGAAAAAGGTGGAAGAGTGACTTAATAATTGTTATGGTTGGTGAGATGTTTAATTGTAGGTTCTCTTTTACTTTTTTCATTTCTCTTGATTGAATTGTTTATGAGAATGCATTTTATAAAAACAGTGAAGTCATTATTCTTTTTTTTCATTTGTTCATAATAGTTATTCTTGACATTAGATTCATTTGGACTAATTATAAATGCATGGAATATAATTTGCTCCAATTCAGTCCCTTCACCCTCCTCATCCTCCCTCCCACTGTTCCCTTTGATCCACTTTACTGATCTATTTATTTACATTTTTAAGAATTAGTATCTTATAGATATTCAAAATAATGAGTTTCATTATAGTATATTCACATATGTGCATTGGAAAGTTAATTTGGGTTCATTCCACAGTTTTTTCCTACCCACTCCCCATTCCCTTCTTTTTCTTTTATTGATTTTATTTTTTTTAAATACACAACAATGGAGTGTATTACAATTCTTATTACACATATAGAGCACAATTTTTTATATCTTTGTATAAAGCATATTCACGCCAATTCACGTTATACATGTACTTGGTTTTTTTTTTTGCATTACAATTCTTATTACACATATATACCACAATTTTTCATATCTCTGTTTGTATATATAGTAGGTTGACAGCCAATTTGTGTCTGCAGACATGTACTTTGGATAATGATGTCCATCACATTCATTCCACATTCATTAGGAGGCTAATCCCCTGCCTCCTCCCTTTCCCTCACTCCCCTCTTCCCTATCTAGAATCCATCTATTCATCCCATGTTCCTCCTCCCTACCCTATTATGAGTCAGCCTCCTTATATCAGAGAAAACATTTGGCATTTGTTTTTTGGGGATTGGCTAACTTCACTTAGCATTATCTTCTCCAATGCCATCCATTTACCTGTAAATGCCATGATTTTATTCTCTTTTAAAATAGTTCATTGTGTATATATGCCACATTTTTAAAAATCCATTCATCCACTGAAGCGCATGTAGGTTGGCTCCACAGTTTAGCTATTGTGAATTGTGCTGCTATAAACATTGATGTGGCTGTGTCCCTGTAGTATGTTGTTTTTAAGTCCTTTGAGTATAGTCCAAGGAGAGCAATAGCTCAGTCAAATGGTGGTTCCATTCCCAGATTTCCAAAGAATCTCCATACTGCTTTCCAGATTGGCTACACCAATTTGCAGTCCCACCAGCAATGTATGAGTATGCCTTTTTCCCCACATCCTTGCCAACACTTATTGTTGTTTGTCTTCATAATAGCTGCCATTCTGATTATAGTTGTATTTTAGTTTTGATTTGAATTTCTCTGATTGCTAGAGATGTTGAAAATATTTTAATATATTTGTTGATTCATTGTATATCCTCTTTTGAGAAGTGTTTGTTCAAGTCCTTGGCCCATTTTTTGATTGGGTTACTTGTTTTCTCAGTGCTTAGCTTTTTAAGTTCTTTATATACCCTAGAAATTAGTGCTCTATCTGATGTGTGAGGGGTAAAGATTTTCTCCCAGGATGTAGGCTCTCTGTTCACCTCATGGATTGTTTCTTTTGCTGAGAAAAAACTTTTTAGTTTGAATTCATCCCATTTATTGATCCCTGGTTTTAATTCTTGTGCCATAGGAGTCTTATTAAGGAAGGTGGGGCCTAACCCATAAGATGAAGATTAGGGCCTACCTTTTTCTTCTGTTAGAAACAGAGTCTCAGGCTTAATTCCTAGGTCCTTGATGCATTTTAAGTTAAGTTTTGTGCATGGTGAGAGTTATGAGTTAATTTCATTTTGTTGCATATGGATTTCCAGTTTTCCCAGCACCATTTGTTGAAAATGCTATCTTTTCTCCAGTGCATGTTTTTGGCACCTTTGTCTAAAATAAGATGATTGTAATTTTGTGGGTTAGTCTCTGTGTCCTCTATTCTGTACCATTGGTCTACCAATCTGTTTTAGTGCCAATACCATGCTGTTTTTGTTACTATTGCTCTGTAGTATAGTTTAAGGTCTCATATAGCGATACTCCCTGCTTCACTCTTCTTGCTAAGGATTTCTTTAGCTATTCTTGGTCTCTTATTTTTCCAGATGAATTTCATGATTGCTTCTTCTATTTTTATGAGGAATGCCATTGAGATTTTGATTGGAATTGCATTAAATCTATATAGTGCTTTTGGTAGTATGGTCATTTTGATAATATTAATTCTGCCTATCCCAAGAGCAAGGTAGATCTTTACAGAAATAGTAAATGAATTCAGCAAAGGAGCAGGATATAAATCAACACCCATAAATCAAAGGCATTTCTGTATGTCAGTGACAAAGCCTCTGAGAAGGAAATGAGAAAAACTGCCCCATCTACAGTAACCTCAAAAAAAAAATTAAGATACTTGAGAATCAACAAAAGAAGTCAAAGATCTATACAATGAACTGTTTAGAACTGTTTAGAACCCTAAACAGAGAAATCAAAGAAGATCTTAGAAGATGGAAAGATCTACACATTCCCTTATTAAAAGGAGAAAGGGAGGAGGAGGGAGGGAGAGGGGGAAGGTGGGCAGGGTCAGATCAGAATATGATAGCCCAAAGGGTGGGGTTTTGGCCTGCTGGGAACTTCCAACTGAAGGAGATTGGAATCCCGAAAGCAACCTCAGCAGCAAAGCCTCTGCCCTCCTCCTGCCCTCCTGTCCTTCACCCTTCTCTTTCAAAGCCTTCTCTCATAAAACCTAGAAAGCTCTCTCTCTCTCTCTCTCTCTCTCTCTCTCTCTCTCTCTCTTCTCTCTCTCTCTCTCTCTCTCTCTCTCCCTCTCTCTCCCATACCCTCCCTGCTATTCCCTTCCTGCCCCCTTATCCTCCCTTCCCCCCTCCCTTAAAAACCCTCATTCCAGACAGGACCTGCCTTAGGTCCAGAAGGAAAGAAGGCTATACAGAGAGGCCAAGAAGAATCTGACCAGACAGGGCTTGCTAGGACCCTGGCAGCCTTTTACCATTAGCTCTCACCCCCTTTCCAGTCATTTCTACATGGCCATTCATTCTTCATGGAACATAAACATAAAAACAGGAGTTTTCCCTGGATCTGTAGGTCTTTATTTCTGAAGGCTTTTAGGTCAAATAAAGTTCTATTAAATAAATGTTATGATTTTTAAAATGTAAAGATATATACTAGTTCATAAATTAGAAGAAGCAATTTATAAAGATAGACTCTTTCTGAAACTCATCTTAATTTTTATTGCAGTTCCTGGACCTTTTATACAGCTATAGAATTAAGATACTGTATTAGTGATAAGAGGATAAACAGTCCGGTAAGACAGAAAACTCAGAAAGTAATTGCCACATGATTTATGATTGAGGTGGGACTGCAGATCAGTGGTGGAAAATGTCAGTCCTTTTAATGAGTAGTGCTGAGACAATTGAGTATTTATGTGAAATTGAATGAAATTAAAGCTCCTACTATACACCATAGACAATAATTCTGTGTGACATATAGAATTATGTGTGAATGGCAAAACAATAAAATGCTTTCAAGATAATACCTTTATGATTTTGGAGTGGGGTAAGTTTTCTTAAATATAACATAAAAAGCACTGATTGTAAAGGAAGATATTAAGAAATTTGATATTACTAGCAGTAAGTATTTATCATAATCAGAAGACACCATGGCAGACAAAAGTCATTCTTAACATTCAAAACTAATACTTGGTGTTAGAAGTTAGCAAAGGTTGCTATCTTTTGGAAGAGTGAATTGGATAGGGTGTGGGGAAGGACACTCCCAGGAGGCTGATCATATCTTTCCTAGATCTGATGCTAGTTATACAGGTGTATTCACTTTGTGAAAGTTCAGCAAACTGTGCTAACAATTTGTACATTTTAAAATGTATATGCTCTACTTCAACCAAAAGTCTTTATAAAAGAAAACTACTAAGAAGCTATTTGTAAAACATTTGTCCAGCAAAATAATAGAGACCTCCTACAGCTCAATAAGATAGACATCTCAATAAAAAATTGAGCAAAATATTTGAACACACTTCAGAAAAGAGGAAATCATTTATTTCATTTATTCAAAAAGGTGCTCAACCTTATTAATCTTCAGAGGAATGCAAATTAAAATGATTGATCTCTTTATACCAAAATTGGCTAACATGAATAATCTGAGAAAACAGTACCTAGTGAGGATGTGGAGCAATGGGAACACTACTGCACTTGGGCTAGGAATAAAAATTGGCACAACCACCTTGGGAAATCTATTGTCGTTACATAGTAGGTATGGAGGTAACATGCCAGGTGACTTAGTGCTTCCTCTGTTTCAGAAATGGGTGCTTATGGGCACCAGAAGATGTTCAGAAGAGTATTTATAATAGCCTTGTTAGCTATATCCAAACACTTGAAGTAATTCAAATATCTATCAACACAAGAGTTTGTACATAAACTGTAGCATATTTATACAGCCATGTACTACATAATAGAATGAACTTTTCTGCAGAAAAATTCATATATGATATACATACATGTGAATATGTATGTATATAAATAGAAATGTATACATATTCACATTTTTCATAAAATTTCAGAGGTGTTTCTTAGCTCTCTGAAGTTCATCCCAGATGTCCAGGTACAAGCCCCTCTTCTAAAAGTACCCTCATTTGTCAATCAAAGAAGATGCATAAAAGGTATTATGTATATATTTAATGATATCAGCCTGAGCCCATTTAGGTTTGTTAATGCAACAGTGAAATGCAGCCTCCAGGCCTTCCCATTTTTGCATTTGTCTGTATTGTCTTCATATTTGTTTAAATCAGAAAGTAATACATTTTTAATAGCATTGTTGAGGTGTAATTTGTATATCATAACATTTATCTTCTGTAAGAATAAAATTCATTGATTTTGACACCTATATAGAGTTTTGCATCTGTCATCACTATACAAATTCAGAACATTCCCATCACCTCCCCAAATTTCCTCAAGCCACATTTGCCATCAATCAAATGTGTATTTTCAAATATAATGTGTTGATTGCTTCATGTGTTTCAAATAACTCATCATTAAAAGTAGCATAACACATTGATGAATAGAAACTTGAAAAACATCAACCAAAATCTTTTGTTAAATGTATTTTGAGGTTCTGTATACATTCTTGATAAAAATCAGCTTATTTGCATCTGTTCTCTATTGGTAGTTTCAAAAAAGGGAACATACTGAACAGTTGATTTCTTCCTTCATATGTTCTTGGTGGGTGAATGTTGTCATGTTGTTCTGGGTGGGTTTTTAGTTTTAAAAATTTTAGTTGGTTTTGGGGAAAATGTTCAGTTATACAAATGGCCCTTTTATATGGCAGTCTGTATAGTACTAATTTCTGAGAATAAATCATACAAAATAGAATGAAGAATAGAAATTAGACTATGTACTTATATTAAAACATAAATATCAAATTGTAAATTATTCTTTATTAGGAGTAACTAAAGGAAAGAATGTATTGATCAACTCTGATATTAAATGTCTCAGACTTTAGAACAGAATAACAAGTATTTTAAAAGCTTTTCTTGTCTTTGTTCTACCACTTCATATTTAGATGCTGAGTATAATATAGAAGTACATATGGAATATAAATATTATGTGAGCATATTATACTATTATGTATAATTGGGCTTCCTCAAGTGATGTTTTTAACAAACTTTTATTATACATACTATACACTATTATTATAGAAATTATTATTTCTCCTTAAAGGTGATTGTATGGTTGGGAAATGCAGATATATTAAGTGTAAAATTAAATGTTTTTCTAAAAAAGTATAAACCAGATGTTCATGAATTTTGGAAATAAAAATACATAATGCCTAGCTAGTTCTTAAGAGGTAGGCTATATCTTCTGTTTGTCAAAGTATTTACTCTGAATTATTGGTGGAGCTAACTTTTATTGAGGTTTCTCTGTTGCCAGGTACTTTATTACCAAGGTTGCCATCAGAACCGGGAATGACATTACTCACTATCAGGATTGAGAAAATTGGTCTGAAAGATGCTGGACAGTGCATCGATCCCTATATTACAGTTAGTGTAAAGGGTAAATAACTGGCAAATTGCATTATGTTTTTTCTCATATGGGAAAAAGTTTTTGACAGGGGATGGTCTTGTATATGTGACAACTTACTTTAATGCATTCTATAATGAGGCAAAATCCTAGAAGAGATCATAACAGAACATAGTTCTGAAAGACTTACAAAATATATTTCCTACTTGCTTTTGAGTTTGTATAGATTTTTGCTCTTCAGATTCCATCTAACGTGCGGACTAAACATACACATTGTCCTTAACAGCAGCTATAGCCTTCAGGATGTAGATTAACAATAGCACTCCTCACCTTCGATGGGTGTGTAGTTTTCTACACAAAGCCCCATGTCCTGTTTTCCCATCGCTCCTGCTTCAGCCCCTCTTCTTCCTGTGCTACTGAGGTATCTACATAGGTGAGTCCTAAAGAGGCAGATGAAAATCAGGGGACAGGGAAGTAGGGTGCGTCCATAACATCCATGCCCTGAAAGCAATCCCGTGGGATGATGATGTGATTAAGGAATAAATTATACCATTTTACAGAAATAACTATAGTTAGTACAAATGGCTTATTTTAATCTGTAGTTTTGCACCAAAGGAACAGATCGGTGCTGAAATTAAATGGAGGAACTTTTATCAATTGAAGAAATAAAGTCAGATCCATGGGTTCATTAGTGCTAATTAAAATAAAAATATGACCACAAAGAAAAAGATTTATTTAAAGAACATAATCCACAGCACTAATACTGGTACACTTTTACATTCCGATGTTACCAGTTATCAAATATATAGTGTACTGGAAAATATTTACATTGTTTGATAGACCATTTGTAAAACTGCATACTCATTCAGAAAGTATACTTAAAACACAAAAATATTTAATGATGTTGTAAATGTTAAGTTACCTTTGCATATGCTAAACTGAAATATTTTTATGTAAATATTTTTTAATTATTAAATGTACTAAATTGTTTTTGAGCTCTTTGAGATACATAAATGAATAACACATAAACACTGAGGAGTTATTAAATGAGTCTACATTGAATTTGATTAAACTGAGATTTTAAAACCCAGAAAATTAAAACTATATATAACGTACCATCTGGTTGTTGTAAATTCAGGGTATGTTGTAAACAGTATAAGCAGAATTTAGATAATATATATGAAAAATTATTCATTAACAAAAGGGTTTTTGTTGGCTGTTCTCATTCATTTTTGGTTCTTAACAGGGAAATTATGATAAGGTTAGGTTTAAAGGCTTTTCTAAATAAGCCATATACTTGATCAAAGTTAGAAATTGGTGGCAGAGCTCCATTGTGGCAAATTATATAGTCCAGATTTTTTTTTTTGCATAGAAAAATATAGTGGGCTGTTCCCTAAGGAAAACATGTTTGTTCTTTTTACCACTTCACTATGAAGATCAAGTTTTGTCCACTTGGCCATGTAAAGGCTTCCTTGTCCCCTTCAAGAGGTCTCCTATCCAGTCTATATTCATTTCTCTCCACATACCCCATGAACTTCAACAACTCTCACATACTTGCTCACACCAAATAGGAATCTCTTAGCATGAGAATCTCCTCTCAGCTCTTTCCATGCCTCTTTAGGAACTGTAACCTTTGCAGTTTCTAGATTTTCTGTCTGTATATGTGAATGCTCATAAGCAGAAACTTATTTGTTTCCTCAGATCTGAATGGCATAGATTTCACTCCTGTGCAAGATAGTCCTGTGGCTTCAAGAAGATACATATCTTCATTTTAATGTGGACATTGAGCTCCAGAAGCATATTGAAAAATTGACCAAAGGTTTGTAATTATCAGTTACTGACTTCTTAAGGACTTCTTAAGGACAGTACTTATCTGGGTTTGTGTTGATAGTGTACTTAACACAAGATCTTATGTCACATAGTTATGAATATTGACTTAAATAAAGTCAAATCAACAATTTTTTTTTAAATATGAGAATTAGCAGTTGCATTATCTAGTTGTGTAATAATGTGGTTAATTATTATTTGACAGGGAAGTTTTTCTCATAATACAGAGTTAAGGAAGCAGGTTCTCTAATAATTACCTTAAGTCCTTTTAGGAACCTAATGACTACTTTCTAGCAGTTAAAGAATTATTTTTTTTTCTTTCAATAAGATGCATTGGGTAAAAAGATACTATAACTGGCAGTTAGTTTGTAAGAATATGGAAAGGACAATCTGGGCATGGTGGTTTTAGGAGGGAGAGAAATAAAATATCAAAGGAACTCTTTTAAATTTTTATTCTATCTAATATACCATTTCTATAGGTACTGCTGATACTTAAGTAACTTCTGTTTTTTCTTGTGGTATTTAATATTTTATATTCTTTAATAGTTTATGATTCTACCTGTGTACATAACTTACATTCTTGCTATACAATTTTGTTGTACTGTGTAGAATTAAATGATATTGAGAAATGTCACTTAGACATGGTAGAAGAGCTTGGAGTGACAGCCACAGTGAGTTATCAACAGTTGTGTCATCAGACTGTTTGACACATGTTACTTTGTAAAATCATAGGTTTCTGGTGACAAATAAGAAATGTGTGGTCTCTGGCTTATGTGGTTTGCTTTAATTCCTTAGGTGCAGCTATCTTCTTTGAATTCAAACACTGCAAGCCTAAAAAAAGGTTTACCAGCACCAAGTGTTTTGCTTTCATGGAGATGGATGAGATTAAACCTGGGCCAATTGTAATAGAACTGTAAGTGATATACATATAGGATTCATACTTTCTAATGGTTACTAGTTCATGTTTCTTCTTAGTCCCTCTTATCTAGAATGTAACATTGGAGTAAATCAAACATCAAAGTATTTTAAACAATCTTCTTTCAATTGTGGTTACAGATACAAGAAACCCACTGATTTTAAAAGAATGAAATTGCAGTTATTGACCAAGAAACCACTTTATCTTCATCTACATCTAACTTTGCACAAGGAATGATTCTGACATGAGTAATGTGGAATTTCTGTGAATTTTACCACTCAGTAGAAACCATCATAGCTCTGGGTAGCATATTCATCCTTCAGGAGGCAGGAAGTGAGCTGTACCTATAGGCCAGTGAGTCCATTGCAAAGCTGTACCACAGAACTAAAGTCCAGCACCTCATTGTTATGACTCCTTTGGATACAAGGTTTATTGTAGATTTTGAAACATGTTTTTACTTTTCTATTAATTGTGCAATTAATAGTCTTTTTCCTAATTTACCACTGTTCTTACCCTGCTTCCTGGAACAATACTGCTGTGGTAGGTATGCTCATCTTCAAACTTTAAAATACAGCAATTAGAATGTGCTAGAGTTTACACATTTGCTCACTTTTGCTCCAATATGGTCTTTTGATTTGAATTAACTTCAAACTTTTGAATTGAAGTGGGTAGGATAGTACCAGATTGCTTTGAAAGGAAATTGGATCAGTTATGGTCTGTCTTATAGGCTGTTCCTTATAGCTGGCCTAAATTCACCCTCATCTGATAGTTCTACTTAGAAATAGTGTGCCTTGACCAGATCAATATCTTATATGGGAGTGCCCCCCAGATTGTAGCTGTGATTTTTTTCCAGATGACCAGATTTTTTTTCTGAAAGTGAGCATATTTTTAGTCATGTTGATTAGTTGTTCTACATCACATTGCTATGTTTCTAGGGTTAACATTAATGATTCTAAGGTTAACATTAAAACCATCTCTCTCAGAATAATTACAAATTTTTGGGTGGGTTTAAATCATGTCATCTAAAAATAATTGAGTCAGATGCTAATGAGAAACTGCAGGAACAACTGCTGTTTTTCTGACAACAGATTGTGAAACCTTAAAACCTGCATACCTTGTCTTTATAAAGTGATGAGTATGCAAAATCTGGAAAGATATTCTATTTCTTTAATATAGGTAGATACAACTGCCATTTATTGCCTATTTAGATATATTGACATTCATATGAAAATATGCAGGTCATTAGCCTATTATAATTTCACCATTTACATTACTTTTAACTTAATGATGAGACATAAATAAAACTTTCATAGTACACAAGGTGGATATTTGATAAACAGAACATAAAGATTTGTGAGGAGCTTTTTTGTGGGTTACATGTAGAACCCATGTATTTTAATATTCACTACTTTAAATGAACAATGCATGAAGGGAATGCAATACTTGGCCTATTTTTAAACTAGTGTAAACCCTAATCATACCATCTGTTTGCTTTTTAAAATGAATAACAGTTATTTTAGCCCTTGCACTTCAAGAGATCTAGTCTTTAATTTTTCAGTTGTCTGTTAGGTCAATTTTGTTTACTAGATGAATGTTAATAAAACTATATGAGCCTGAAAGAATTCTCAACCAAATTTAGTCTTTTCTTTCATCTGGATTGGGTTAATTTCACAAGTGCAAAAATAGTTCAGTCTACAGTAGTTCTAGGAAATGAAGAATTTGCCTTAATAAACTGTTCACTCAACTGAAACTCTGAGTAGTCAAAATTTCCAGACTGTAAACTTCTCAAGAGAAGGGCCTCATCTTCTCCATGTCATGTAAACTTTCCAAGGTGCTTGGCAGCACACTGTATCCTGTGGAGTACTCAGTACCTTTTTGTTTAATGTTACTGATGTTTGAAGTTGCTCCCTTAAAATCTACTATTAAAATGTAGCAATACTTATACATTGTACTTTCTGTTTGTTTCATAGAATATAAAACATGTATATCAAAGTGATAATTAAAAAAAAACAAACATTTTTTTTGGTTGTAGATGGACACAGTACCTTTATATTTATATGTGGTGCTGAGGATCAAACCCAGTGCCTCACACGCAACCCCAGGCCCTCAAAGTGATAATTTATATGAAGAAACATTTAGCATCCTTCACATAAGAATGCTTTTTTTAACCTCTATTTATTCATGTGATGCTGAGAATTAAACCCAGGACCTTGCCTGTGCTAGGCAAGTACTCTACCACTGAGCCACAACCCCAGCTGCCACCAAAGAATGGGGTTATATGAAAAAAAAGAGGATGCTTTGTATGAATGTCTTTCATCAGCATTAAACAAACTTAAATTGAACATTGTCATCAGCTTAGCTTTAATTCATACCTGAATAACCAAACCTCCCCTGACAAAAAAGGTGGTTTTATCTTGAAGCAATTAACACAAAACAATCTGTATCTCACAAATTAGTTGTTTAAATTTACTTTCTAGTGTGGGAGGGGATGAGTCACTGGACAATCATTACAACTATAGCAGTAATACTTTCAGGTTGAAACACTACTGCTTCACAAATGAAATGATTTTAGTAACTAAACTTAAACACAGTTTACTAATGTAAACTCATTCTCAGAAAACCATTCTCACATGGACAGTGGTTAGAAAAATGTACATGAATGTGCTACAAAAATAGATCCACAAGACTTCTCACAAGTAAAAGAAATTCCTCTGTATAAGTCCACAGTTGACCAAGGTCCAGCCTCCTTAACAGTGAGCAACAGGAAATATGCTGCCAAGTCACCATCTTCAGTTCTGAGAGTGAGTTTACATGCTTCCCCAAAGGCACAAAGTCTCATGATGATCCAATGAATCAACAGACACTTGGAAAATATTAATAAACAATTTTTTATGAACTATTACAACAAAGAACTTCAGCAAGAAGGAAAATAAAGTTTATGATCTTTGAGTAAACATTTTTAGCATAGCAGTCTCTGCGACCAGATATTTAAAGAGAAAAATCAAGCTTATAAAACACCATTTCTCTGTTATCAACTGGAATACACAAAAAATAGGATAATGAAAATACAGGTTCTTAAAGCATTTCCACAGGAAATGTCCATAGGTATGACATTCTAAATCATTTAGCAATTGTATATGCTACATTAACTAAAACAAAGGTATTACTTATTGCACATTTTAAAGTTGGAAGGATACTCTAGTGGGGGATATTTAGGGGGAAAATATTTTGGCTCCAAATGTATACTGCACCAAGGTAGCTTCATTCTAAAATAATAAACCATTTAAAATAAACTTTTATATTTTGAAGCCAATAATCCTTCAACACATGAATAGATCATAGTCCACTTTCTGACTAAGTGTCAGAGGTTAATTTTATGGGCCCTGTTTTAAGGCCTGTGAACAGCCCTCACTACTCTGAGAATCAGGTGTAAGTGTAGGTTCATCTTTAAAGCCTGAAGACATTAAGTCGTTTGCAGCAGGTGATGGCCCATAGTCTTGGGGACCATGAGTTGGAGGTGGTAATGGGGCACCAGGAATGAAGTACTCTCTTGGGCCAAATGAGCCTAAAGGTCTAAATGGTCCTGGTCCTGGAAAAAATCACGAGGGTCAAAAGGCAAATCCCATTGTGCAGGTGGAACACCTGGTGCATATTCTCTGAAGCCTACTGGTGGACGCATACCAGGACCTGGAAAATAAAAAGGAAGTTATGTAAATACCCAGAAATTTCTGAACTTGGGTGATTTCAAGTATGTTAATATAGTCTTTAGTTTCTCCCAAGCCTAGAACATCAACTGGTGAACATCCTGACTTGCCAGATGAGGCAAACTGAAATGGAACAAGTTTAGGTTATAGCCTGGCCAACCAGTCATGAAGCAACATATTAAGGATTTCAACATGGCTCTACCTAGCTCCAGGCTTATCTTTTTTCTTTCCCTACTATATAATTGCAGAATTATTTCTATCTCACAAGAGCTCCATTTATATTTGGAAGTACTATATTACCATGACAAGATGTTAGATTATGAAATAAGAACTTTACTACATCAAAGAAATTTTGATAAAAGGAAATCCCACTATTTATTATTGTATCCATTAAAAATTCATGAAGTATTTCAGCATGGACTTTACACATGCCATCAGAATCAAGGTGCATGCCCCCCTGGAAAAGCCCTTCCACAGCCACCTAATTAAATCAGCAACATTTATTAGGTCACTGTTAAATCCTCCTCTTTAACACTTCCCTCTGACTTTTCTCAAGGTAAGGAGGGTTTGACTTTTCCTTTTCTATATTCTATAACCTACTGCTTATGCTTCTATTATGGGTGATTACAAACTTTATGCTATAGGATTTTCATATCTGTGACAAAATTTTAAGTTATGGCATGTGTCTCATCCACCTTTCCATCTATTGCAGTGCATATCAAAATATTTTCAACAAACATCTGCAGAAGTAATATTTCTGGCTTTTCTCTATATAGTCCCTTATCCTTGTCTATGAGATAGCTATTGCCTATCTCAGTATAAGATTATGTAGTGTCCCATATGTCCCAGAAAACTGGAGGAAAAGTTAAAATGTACTCAGCTGTATCCTTTCATTGTTAAGACCTGAGATAGCAACCAAGTGTTTTAGCAAGCAATAGAAATGAAAGATGAATGTGATTTATAAGTCAATCATTACTGTTCAGATCATCATACCAAATGGTGGAGGAATTGGCCGAGGCCCAAAAGGCCCACCGAGCTGAAATGGCAGTCCATACCAAAAGGGAGGTGGTGGAGGCTGTCCCATCGGGGGTCCCATAGGGGGGCCCATGAAGGGTACCCCTGATAAAGGAGGGGGCCCTTTCATAGCCATATTAACCTGCAATTTAAGATTTGAAAGCAGTTAAAAGTTTTAAAATTCCTATGTATTAAGACAAAGTACCAACACCGATAAAAGCTAAAACCCAAAACAGGCACCTGTCCAGAGAACACCATCAGTGCAACAAAACTCTACCCAACCCTCCTGTGTTTTCCCACTGACAGCTTACAGAAGTTAGAAGGATTCCACAAGAGGGAGAAGTTTGTTACTGATTATATCTGCACAGGAAAGGGAAAGGCAAGAGGACTGCCAGAGGTTATTAACAGAGGTGATTTCTGACCAGTATGTCATGCTGTATTCACTACAACCTATTTCAAAGGGAGTCCCCCCCTCCCCATAACTTCCTTTTTATCACAATAGCTCATTAATTCCATATTAAGAATGAACAGAATAAAATGAAAAATCCATTCTCTACCCATGTAATAATAGCTACTATTCAGAGTATCTTCAGTAAGTCTTTCTTACTCTGAGATCTTTAAACTCTGAGATCTTTAAGTAGACTGTCTTGTTTTAAATAAGAGGAAACAAAAGCAAATGGATTATCATAATTTGTTGAAGTCCACACTGCATATTAAAGGGTTTCAATCCCAGGATTGCCTCCAAGCCATGCTTTTCCCACCTCTACTCCTCTCTAACAATGGGTCTTTGCTCTCTTTTAAATCTTCTACTACAAAGGGGTTTGGGGGTCTTATCTAAGCTGCCCTTAGATTTCTCCAGAGATGTATATTCCTGAAATATGTATAGACTGGAACTTGAGAAGTATTTTCCAACACAATGCTATATACACAAATTAGGAAGACAAGGCTTTAATATTTAATTTCATTTACTGTACACCATTTGAGATATTGATTTGTCATTTCCTATGAGTAGTGGGTTTGAAACTAAACAATTAAAAATTTATTTTATTATAGAGCTGCAGAAGACCTACCAGATATAATAGCAACACAGTTACAAGAGAATGCACTTATGTGAACAAATGAGACAATTGCTTGGGACTGGCTCAAGAGGTCATTTCAGATTATCAATGTTGCACTGAAACAGTATTTCACTTTCATAAAATCTGATACCAATCTAATTCAAATCACTCAAAATAGGGTTTGCTCAAATAGAGGAATTCTTAAATAGCATTCTTCCAAACAAAAATAAAAATGATGAATTATATAATTTATAATGAATTTACTTTGCCTTAGGACATTCAACACAAAAGACCATATAAAGTTAAAGTGATAACTTTTCACATTCTGTAGTTCATTATAGTTGTACACACTTAAGCCACATTTCCAAGTTAAGGAGAAAAGTAAGCTCAATATTGCATGCAGTTTAAAGCAAACAAGATCAGTGTCATGCTCTGAATATCCTTCCCAGAAATGCACAGAATAAAACCCAATTCAGTTCTCAACCTCTAAGTACTTACTCCAACTGGATGCTCAGTCAAAGAAGTAATGGAAGAAACTGAGGGGGTCTCAGGTTCCTGGGGAACAGTTTTCTTTTTAAAAAACAAATGGGATAGTACAAATAGAACACAAAGAAGGATAAAGCAAAGAGCAAGTACTGTAGGAAAGCTACATGTTCCTGCATGACCACGTGATTCACAGTAACTACAGAACTTACCTTGCCCTCATCCATCACCTTAGCTGGAGAAGAACTTCTGGAGCTGCTGTTCATGTGAGCTGGACCACATCCTGGGTCTGTTAGAGATCAAAGAATGGATTCAGACTTATTCTAACATGAAAAGAATAAAAATCCTGCATCCACAATTACAGATTCTTTGAAATTACTTGGTCTCTTTACCAGAGGCAACGGGTTTCCCAGATGCCTCAGAAGACCATTGAGTACGAGGTAAAGGTCCATCCATTGACCCTTGGGGAAGAAAGATCAGAGCCCTTGTATGTATTTTTCAGAAGAAATAAACCACTGGTGGACAGGTCAGGGTTCAACAATAACTAGAAAGCAACATTAAAAATGGGTTGCCCAGGGGTTTGGGTCATAGCTCAGTTGTAGAGTGTTTGCCTAGCATGTTTGAGGCACTGGGTTTGATTCTCAGCACCACACCATCTACAATTAAAAATATTTTTTAAAAAATTGGTTGCCCAATACGTAAATCACAATTTATGAAGAGACTTAAGTAAAATAAAGAACTGCCGTGGGTTGATAGAACAGCAAATTAATACGTACTGGTCCTAAACTTTAAGCTATAGACTTGAAGTATGTGTAGGTTGGCTTTTCTTTAGTCTGTATAACCTGACTTCCAATCTTACCAAGACTACAGTCCTATTTAGAATTGGAAATAAGACTCAGTATTTCATATTGGAAATACGTATGCTACATAAAGTTTAAGGCTACTTTTATAATATTTGGGAAAGGAAAACCATAGAGATTTAATTTAAAGATAAAGATTTACACTTCACAGTGTAAAATTTAAAAGAAAAAAACAATACAGGGATCTCCAGGAAAAAAAAATGTTTTCTATTCTAGAACAGATTTTACAGAAAACATTCACTAAGATAAAGTAAGAAATTATCTTCTATATATTGTACAGGCCCAAATTCTATGTTTTCATTAGAATATTCAAAAGGGAAAAAAACCCAAAACCTTGAAGCAGTTTACTATAAAGCAACATGTGAATGCTCACCAAATCCATTTCTAGGCATATCTCTTTGATTAAGAGTAGCAAAAGGAGGTCTCCTAGCTTGCTCTGCTGTCAGTGGAGGGGAACATTCTCCACCACTCACGGGGGATGGACCAAAAGAGCCATTATGGCTCAGTGGACCTAAAGACAACAATGCCGTGTTACTACTTTAAGGCAGCCTTCTCCCTGACACCAACCCCCACACCTCCCGCTTTAGCAAATCATTCAGATTATGTCATAACCAGTACACACAGAAATAAAAAGTAATTTACATACATTCTGCACCAAGAAATAAAATAGCTCCTTTTACAAAGTGCCCCCTACCTCTCCGAGGAGGATTTTGTAAATTTGGCCTCCCCAGCATTGGTTTTACAATCACAGGTTCATCTATCCGCATTGCCATCTTTTGGGTCATTTCCAGTAGTCTTGAATATTGAGAAAGAATGGGCTGAATTATGAAACAGCAATCATAGATAATATCTAGCATAACCTTAAAACACTATAAAACATACAGTAAGATACCAAAAATCACATACTTCTGTCTCAAATTAGCAGCTTCCCTTTTCTCTTCAGCTATAGCTCTTTCTGCAGAACGAGCTTTGAGCTATTAAAGAGAAAATATTCAAATTCAGTTGCAGAGCTTTCTTCTCATGCATAGCAATCTGAAAAAGACAACACATTAAAAAAAATGTTTTTAGGGACTCATTAGAATAGCCTATAATTGTCTGTATTAGATATCAAAGAATTCTGCAACTACAGGACAGTATTAATTACTACCTGGTTTTTAAATGAGCGCTCGGTTTTCTGTAATTCTTCTTTCATCTTTCAATTCTCCGCCTAAGAATTACAACAATTGAATAAAATTTGAAACATTCTGACCATTTTCCCTTTATTCCATCAGCTGTACTTTTAAAGACTTTTATCATACAGAAGAAAAACATTTCTATAGTTATATGAATCCAGTGTGATCAAAACTAATACTACAGGCCAGGTGCAATGTCACAAGCCAGTAATACCAATGATTGGAAACCTGAGGCAGGAGGATTACAAGTTCGAGGTCAGTCTCAGCAATTAAGTGGGAACCTATGCAACTGAGACCCTGTCTCAAAGTAAAAAAAAAAAAAAAAGTCTAAGGATGTAGCTTAGTAGTAAAGCACCAAAAATAAATAAATAAATAAATAAATAAATAAATAAATAAATAAAATAAAAACCTAATACTAATAACTTCTTTATCATTTAATTGCTAGAGATTCTGAATTGATAAATTATAATTTCCTTAACTGTTCATCAATGTGTTCTCAAGTAATTCTGCTAGAAATATCTTCCTCCTTAAAACTTTTTTTCTTTTTTGCAAATTATATCCATAGAAGATTTCCAAGGTCTATCAAATGCCACACTTTTGTGGGTCTTAATATAACACACAGCAAACTGATTTCTTAAAGAATTACTACAACATACAAAACCCCCAGAAATGTTTGCATTGACCAAGTTCCCTATGGTCTTGCACATTGGGTACAAGTAAATTTTTGTTAACATTTTTCATTTGTTAAGTTGAAATTTATTTTTTCTCCTGTGTGAATTGAATGTGTTCATATTCTCTCATTATTTATACTTCCATGCTATTTTCTTCTATCTACATAATGTAAAAAAAAAGATAAAAAAGATTTAAAAAAAAAGCTAACACTAATTCATTAGACATTGACACCCTCCCTTAGAAACTGAACTCACTTGTAATTTTTAACTTCCTGTACAGGGGAAACCACCTTTTCATCTGCAGCTGACAGCTGCTGCTCTTTTTCTAGTCTCTCACATTCTTCTTGACTCAGTTTCCTAAAATAAAGCCAGTTATCAAATCAAAAGTTTCTCTTTGTGAATATCACTTCCCACAATTCTATAAAATGCTTAGGCACATAAAATAGGAATTCAAACATGCAATTTCATAAATCAAACTCTGGCAAATCACTTACATTTTCTAACTTCTCCTCTTAATTCTCTACTTACCAGTAAATAAAATAAATGTGAAAACAACATGTGCCCCAAGGGCAAGTCTCCTTTGTGTAAGATAATAAAAACTCACTTTACTTCAATGTGGAAGATCAGGACTGATCAACCTAACATAATTAAACATATTAGGATAAAGCAGTGGATAACTCTTTTCTCATTTCTGTCATGGGTAGGACACTAAGTATATCTTTGTCATGGAGGAACTCTTTTCTATATCCAAGACTGGTACCATAATAAAGATATAGTCAGTCAAAGAAAAAATCTTCTAGAATATGTCTTTTAGCTATGCAATTAACCACAGAACATTTTTCACACTTTAGATATCTATTTCAAAAGAATTGTAAATTAAGCAAAAAGACAAATCTGAGTTTTGATAATGTCTATCAACCAGAAAAAGAAGCCAAACTGACCCACTATCAGAGTATTATCTACTGACAAGTTTTAACTCTGATCATGAAACTCAAGATGTTCATCTACTGACACAAAGGTAGCCACATTTAATGATTTAAAAATACTATTTTTTGCTATCCTTGTACTACTTTAGCCATAGTTCCAATTCAAAAAATAATTAACTTGAAACTTAATTTTCCATAAATCAGAAGAACTACAGTAAAAGAGGATTACTGATACCAAATCGAAAAAGGGGATTATATATTCTTATATAGCTTCTCATTTAATTCTTCAGCAAGTATTTTATAAGTGGCTATAATATACTAGTTACCTTGTAAGATGCTAAAGAATAAAAGAGCTCACTGTTTCTGGTATAAATGATGCCTAAAGGAATATAATAATTTTCCCCACTGGCTTAAGAAGGAATATGGAGAAAACTGAATCTTGAAGGACAGAGAGAATTTTGTTTCCAATTATCAAAGAGTTAGTCTGAGAGCACTAAGAACAATCAAAACATCTTTATAAGAATATAAAATTGTGTTTGAAGGGATCCAAGCTAAAAAGTCAGTGAAGATATATGTATGTGGCCAAGATCCATTAGAAAAAGGAATCTCAGAATTACAAGTAAGGCTGGCACTTTAAGGTACTTTTCTCCTATTGAAGATAACACAAAGATATGAGTCTGAACCAAGCCTTCATTAAATTCCTGGGCTTAGAGGAAAAAAGAGGCTACCAATAAAGGGACCCTTAGTAAAAGCCCTAGCCTTTGAGTTTAGATTAGAAAGTACTGCACACTTAAGTGATGAACAGGCAAAAAATCCAAAAGGAACAATACTGAAACATTGAAAAGACAAGTCATTTTTGAATTATCTTAATTGCTGACTAAGTTTAAAGTGACAATCTTACTCAAGTAACCTCAACACTTTTCTATAAGAAGATAACTTAGTCTTAGTCCTCAAATTTCATCTATAAATCTATAATTATCACAACAATGTTGGACAATCAAAACTGACCAGGCACTCCATAAGACAAAATTCTGTGAGAAAAAATCCCACATAAAAGGAAACCACCTAATGGGGTTATCCGCACATGTTTTAAAATCACTGTGCTTTATATAGTCAAAAAAGTAAAGTCAAGATTATGAATTTCAGGGCTGGGAATATAGTTTAGTTGGTAGAGTGCTGCCTTGCATGCACAAGGCTCTGGGTTCAAACCCCAGCACCACAAAAGAGGAAAAGAAAAAGATTACGAATTTTGTCAAAGGATTAGAAACTATAAAACCAAGAAATAGTTGGGTGTGGTGACCTACCTACAGTCGAAGATACTCAGGAGGCAGAGGCAGAATTATGAGATTAAAGATAGCTTGGAAAACAGTAAGACCCGAGTCCCTTATGAGAAAGAGCAAGGAGTCTGGGGAGGTAGTTCAATAGTAGAGCACATGGCTCAAGGTCCTGGGTTTGAGCTGTAGTACTGAAATAGGACTGGGGTTGTGGTTCAGTGGTGAAGTACGGGCCCCACATGTGTGGGGCACTGGGATCAGTCCTCAACACCACATAAAATAAATAAAATATTGTGTCAGGCTGGGGATGTGGCTCAAGCGGTAGCGTGCTCGCCTGGCATGCGTGTGGCCCGGGTTCAATCCTCAGCACCCCATGCAAACAAAGATGTTGTGTCTGCCAAAAACTAAAAAATAAATATTAAAATTCTCTTTCTCTCTCTCTTAAAAAAATCCTATAAAAAATAAAATATTGTGTCCATCTACAACTAAAATAATATTTTAAACCCTGAATTTTTTAAAATCCTAAACTCAATGAATGATTTTAGCAGCAGATTTGGGAAGTAAAATAAATCCTAGCGCTTTTAAGACAGGTCAGAAGAAAATATCCAGAAGAAGTAAATCCAGAATGTAGGAGGCAGGGGAAATCAAATTCTAATATGCATTATTATAATCAGAAGAGAGAATGAGGTAAAATCAACATTTAGAAAAAGACTCAAAAATTCAAGAAGTGTTTAATGATCCCAAGCAACATAACTGCAAGAGGAAAAGTGGGTGGGGTGGGGAAAACTACACCTAGGCACTTCCCAATACAACTGTTAAAAAAACAGAGAAAGGACTACAGAAACTAGGGGAGGGATAAGACCAAACAACAATGATAATGGACTCCTTAAAGAAAAAATTTTAAACAGATGGTAATTAATTGGATATTTTTAAATTGCTAAAACTAAGTAACAGTCAAAATTCAGTAGCCAAAAGAAAGATCCTTTAAAAATGGAAACTGGTTTTAACTCTAATCATGAAGTTCATGTCAACCTAATACAGAATATAAAGGTAGCAATATTTAGTGGATAAAATACTATTCTCTGTTTATCCTTGTACTACCTTTGATACACTAATCAAATCTATCATTAAAGGACAATGTTCAAATAGAATAAAAATAATTTCAAATAAGAAACCAACAGTGTAGAATGCAGAACTACAGAAACTTTAAATATTTGTATAAATTGAATGAATGTCTTGTGGAGTTCACAGTATATGAAGTACTAACATATAATGCCACAACAGTTATCTGATTCAGGAGCTACTTAAAGCCCATAAAAAATAGTAAACCTAATAATCTATGTCAGGTTTTTATTAAATCCAGAATATATACCATGGCCTTTAAATAATGAGAAGATGAATAAAATTATAATTATATAATTGTAATTCCATTATAATTTATGATTGCATCAAGCTTATACAGGGAATGAGGAAAATAATTAAAAATATTTAAACTATTAAAAAGATACAAGGAAGAAAAAAAGAACAGGTCATCAAATAGAAAGCAAATTCTTCATAAACCACAGGCACATATTGACATGGATAGACTTATATTTTAGAAAGTCCACTCAAGCGGCTATAGAGAAAACTACTAAGAATTTGAAATAAGTTATATACAAATATAAAAAATGGAGAATAAAGACAGATGATCTAGGTTAGAAACAGAAAAGATGACAGAGGCATGAACTAACATAGTACCTGGGGATGAGTAAAAAGAGTACAAACCACAGACGATGAATGAATGAATTTTGGAGGAGTTGAGAAAAATAGTGCTACAATTTAATTGCTTTACAAAGAAAATTAATTGCCATTTAGGTCATTCAGATTAGTAGTAGGGACAGAGAAAACAAGTGTTCTTTTTATAAAAAAGTGATAAAATGAGAAATGTTTCTTTGAAACAGGCCAGGAATTTAGAACTGGCCTGAACAAAAATTTGAGATTCTAAAAAGGTCGCTTGGAGATCACAGAATTTTAGAAAAGTTAATGGAAAGGTTTCAATATTTAATGCATTAATTAGGCAACAGAAGTCAAAATACCTAAAAATAGTTAGGTCTGTAAGAAGGTCTGTCTTTGCTTTAAAAGATATATATATATATATGCCAAAGAGTAAAATCAGGTGAAAACAAATAAAATCTGACACAACCAATTTTTAGAGAATTCAAGTATTTTTGTGGATTAAAAAATTCAAATGAACTTTCAAAAAATAACTAGCTCCACACTAAGAAGATTAATATATAAATATATACTACAAACAAGTACTTCTGTAATCATAACTCCTAAGGTCCTTGCCACAGTTCAATTTTGTGTGACCATCTGAGATATTCAAGTCCAAAATTTGTACCATCAATAAGTAAATATTATTCCTTTTTGAAGTTTTTATTCTACTAAAACATGTCATTCCAAATCACTCAGTATTTTTAAAGGTCCAGAGTTAGAGATACAAGTTCAAAACATTAGAATTACATAACTGATCACAATGAAAGGTAATTAAAATAAATAGGGGGATCATAGAAAGGGTCTAGAACTTTGAGAGATATTTCCACATCAGTGACTGTTAATACCATTTTACCACTTCCTGCCTTCATATGAATTTGACAATTGATTACTATGTCCTCACAGCCTTAGTTTATGGTTCCAACTACCTCAGGACTCTTAAGACTGACGATGGAAAGAAAAATGCAACTTATAGGAAACAAAACACAAAGGAAAAAAGACAAATCTCTACTTATTACAACTAGAAGAAATTGTAAATAATCTTAAGAAAAGATAAAATTATCAATTAGTTCACACAGTGATAATAATAACAAACAATGAAAATCTTACTTTTGTAGTGCCATCTCATTTTTCTGGTAGAGTTCATTTAAAATCTCCACTTTCTGCCTTAGAGTTTTGCATTCCTCTTCCAGTCCAACTTTAGAAGACTGTAGTGAATTGCAGTCACCTTCTAATTTCTTTATTTGGTCTGTAAAGGATAAAACAGCTTATCTCTATATGTGTACAAGGACTTAAGAACTTGTTTGAGGGAGTAGTGCCAAGAAAAGTAAGAAGCATGAAAGCAAGAAGCCATTCTTTATCTTTCCAATAAAATTTTAAGTCTTTCCAACATGGCAATTTCTTCTCAAGAAGAACCCACCTTCTAGATTACATTTTGTGGACATCGAGGCTCTTAGATTAAGTTGTAAAAGTTTTAGATCCTCTTCAACTACTGATATTGTAGTTTGTGTCTAAAAATTGCAAAAAGAGAGGTATTCTTAAAAGTGAGGCACAGGAAGAATTCACAGGCACTATGGGACTCTTACAAAAAACTATACCCAAGAGACATCCATCATCTGCTTAATTTGATCTTTGATGTTCTCATTCTGATCACCTAAAAAACAAAAGACTTTAGCTTTTTCTTTCCTTACTTTTAACTCTATATTCTCCTAACTTCCCCAAACTAAATAATTATTGTATTCAAACACCAGAAGAAAAAAAAACAATTAAATAATTAAACTGATTAGACTAATGACTTTTAAGAGAATTGCAAGCTTAGATTTAAAAAAAGAGAGAGAGAGGTGAATTTCAGGCTGGGGTTGTGACTCAGTGGTAGAGTGCTCACCTAGCATGTGTGAGGCACTGAGTTTGATCCTGAGCATAAAAATAAATAAAAGTACTGTGTCTGTCTTAAAAACAAAACAAAAAAAAAGGTGAATTTCTAGTTTGCACAACTAAAATGTTATCCATGCTATTCTTGTAAGATGAAAGCTTTTCTTCTCTCTCAGATATATCTTCACCTGGGCAAGTAAGTGTCTTATTTAGAAAGATTCAATCCTCTATGTTCTCCCTGAATCTACTACCAGGTGTCGTTTGAAATACTTGCTATGTAAGCAATATCCAACTTGGGAGAAAACAACTGGAAATATTTTCCTCATCAGTAAACACTGTTACACTCCCTCTCTCTAGCTTTCTGATAGTCTCTAGCCTCTGTTCTCACAGCCTTAGTTTATGTTTCCAACTACCTCCGGACTCTTAAGACTGACAGTGGACCTTAAAACCACAGAGCCATAGAGATGATGAGTATCAAAATCAACTATCATCTGCATAAGTTAAGAAATAAATTTCTCTTACTGTACAATGTTCAATACTTAGAGGTACAGGATGTGACTATTGTAGCTGCAGTGTACTTACTAGTTTTCAATGGGATAGAAAAAGTCAGTGTTCTTCACATGCCTATTGCTACATTATACCCCAGCAACCCACCTCTGCCAATGCAACAGACATATCTATAGATCCAGTGATATGTGTCTACAACCCTGAAGCTTAAGAAGAAAATCAGCCAGCTGAAAAGTGGCATCTGTATAAATACTTAATTAAAGACAGGAAAGCAAAAAAAAAGGATTCAACCTCCCTAAGACTGATCTTACCTGCTACCTCTCCGTTGGTTAATTCATCTGACTCATCTTCTCTATTTTGATCCTCAGATTCAGATTCACATTGTAACTGATTCAACTGTGTGATATAATTAGTCAAAGCCTAGAAAAGAAGCAAAAGGTTGGAAGACTCTCGATTTTAATTCAGAAGATTTCAGGAGAATTAATGAGATGAAACATGTATTTGGAGTATAAACTTACATTAATAGTATCATCTTTGTGATTAAGAGCTACAAGTAAATCTTTCTGGAACTTCTCAAATGATTTGATTTGTTCACTGAGCTCAGCGTGTGATGCACTCCAGTCTTTGACTTCCTGCTCCAACTGAAAAGTCAAAACACATGAATTCCTATGGGTTAGGGAGGGGTTTCTGCACTGGATACATCAGGACTACAAGACTTAGACAAAGAAATAGAGAACCATACTCCTCCGTGGCCTGCCTCAATCAAGGGGGTTGAGAACTTGGTCAAGGAAGAGGGCAGAGTGGCCCCAACTCTAACAGCTGCAGTAAGAACATCAGAGCTCTCAGGAAGTTGATCCTGTTTATTGCATTCCCCAGAAAATTGCTGCCAATTCAAATAATTTACCTCCAGCAGGAATGGCTGGGCACATTTGACTGTCTCCTAAATTTAGACTCCTTATCATGCAATCTTCCCTTGGCCGGTGAATCAGTAACTACTCAAAAGAGGATCATAAAATACTTAATTTTCTGGTTTAAAAAGTTTCTTTGAGTCTATGCAAGTTAATAACTGATTGACATTTTAAGAAAATACACATGTACTAGATAAAAATCAGGATGAATAAAGTTTATTACATTTGAACAACCATTTTAATTGACTTTGCACTGAAAAAATACACATTTAGTATAGCTTTCACTGGACAGACTATCAGGAGGTACATCTTCAGGTTTTCTGTCCATTTCCTTTTCTTTCAATGTCTGTTCCTCAATTTCCCTTTGGTTTTCATTTTCATTCTGTTTAAGTTTGAGCAACGGCAGAGAGGACAAGACAGAAAGAAAATCTGTCATCTTAAAAACAGCATATCATTCTTCTATACTGGTATGATGTGAAAAAGAAAGTGCTTAAAATAATATTTAACTACAATTTATCAAGAGATCAGCAGTATCAAAAAAAGGATAAAACATTCAAGTGTAGAGATGAAAAATGTTTTAATGGCTTCAAACTAATATACTCTATATTGTGTGGCAATAAGGGTTGTCAATAAAGGTTGCTCCTTGGTAGAACAACAGTTTCTCCTACAGCAATGCCAGATTCAAATTATCTTAAACAGAAAGCAAGGCATTTTGACTCCACCTACCTTACATCTAAGTGATCACCAATATGTTAAGCTTAGTAACTATAAAAATACGTCTCCCACCAACAATAAAGACAAACAAATCCTACTGCATTGTTGATCTACTGTTCCTAAATGCACCAAAGTCAATACTACCTGTGTTTGTGTACTGCTGCTGCGCAGCTCACAACACAGCTTCTCTCTTCCAGCTAAAGACAGCTGCTTTAGTGCTTCCAACTCCTCTAAAAGCACCCTTTCTCTTTCTGAAACCAGGTTTTTGTTATTTAATGAGGATCTCTAAATAAGAAAAGAGGTCATGGAAGAATATTGATTGTGATAGAGGTAAAAAGCAGAAACATTAAGCAGATTTCTTTTAACCCTTTGGGACCAAGAGACCTTGGTTCTACCTTATGATTCATATTTCATTATTAGGGATTAAAAGGCACATATGAAGTTCAATGCAAAATTTGCAACTTTAGAAAAAAAGTTATATAAACTTAAATATTCAGGAATTTGTATAGTTCGAGTAATATTTTCTCTGTCAATTTTTGCATTGAAATTTTAGAAGAATAAATTCACAAAATGCAATGAAGAAAAGCAAAACTGATTTTTCAAATGATATATTTTATTCTCAAATATCAATTTTCCTATTATTTTATATTTAAAAAATACACGTTTTAGTTTTCAAAATTAAATTCAATAAATTTGTTTTCATAAGAACTTTCATGTAAATATTTCTTGCTTTTCTGCAATAATTTTGTGAGTATATTTTATATAGCAGTTGACAAGAATATAGCTCCCAAATACCATGAGATATTTAAATTTAGAAAAGAATGTTTTATAATTTTTTTAATGCTCTTGAAAAACAATTTTTAAAAACAGGGAGCACTCAGGACTTCTCCTAACCGTGCTGAGTGGGGGATAGAGGTTGGAGGTCACCAAACAAGAATGGGTTCCAGACTCCCCTTCCCTGAGGGCATCAGATCTAAAACAGGATACAATTATGAGACTGTTTTAGGCTCCATTTGTTTTTCTCTTCCAGGGGCAAAGCATTCTCTCCTTCTCCCTCTGTCCAAAGCTTGAGGATATCAATGAATAACACACCTAGTAAATGGGTATGGGTTTTATATCCTTGGGAGAGGACTTTGATTTTGTTTTTTTTTTTTATTCAGGGGCACTCTCCCACTGAGCCCCATCCCCAGCCCTATTCTGTATTTTATTTAGAGACAGGGTCTCACTGAGTTGCTTAGCAGCTTGCTGAGGCTGGCTTTGAACTCGCCATCCTCCTGCCTCAGCCTCGCAAGCCACTGGGATGACAGGCATGCACCACCACGCCTGGCAGGAAAGGGGTTTTAAGAAAGGAAATCTTAAGGACTCTCATGTGCTCTTGCTGGAAGAGCAAGTTGGTTCGACTTTTGGGATGTCTGTTCAAAATAAAAGCATCCTAACTTGAGTCCCAACACATTCCTTTATAGGACTATTATCCCACAGAATTTTCTGCACAAATGCACATACAAGTATACTTTACACAGACGGGTTAGTCAAAGTTGAGTCTCCAAGCTGGATCCGGTCCACCACCTGTGAACACGAGGCTGGCATTTTTCCAGTTCTTCTTGTTAATTCTATTAACAATTCTATTTGAAGCTAAAGGACTCATTGTAGAAAGGATCAATGGTGCCTCTTAAGAAGGATGTCTTCTTGGTTTTCACGAGCTTGAGTCCGTGCACCAGCTGGATTTTCACAAATGGGTCTGAGCCTTGGCTCACATTGGTCTGAAGAAGCTGCTTGGCTCGAATGATGTCCACATTCAGTCTCCCGGCACTCGGGAGGTAGTTCAGAGACAGGAGCAGCTCCCCCAGCTCCACTTCATTCTGAGAGCTGGGGATCAGCGCCTTCCACCAGTGCCCGCCCTTCACCAGGTCCACCTCGCACAGGGGCACGGACACCTTCCCGATGACGTAGTGGCGGGAGAACTTGTCAAAGTCCACCACGGTCAGGATCAGGGTCCTCCTCTGGGCCTCCAGTAAGGGGATCTCGAAGGTGTAGCGCTCCTGGAACACCGGCTTCTGCCTCTTGCGCTTGACGGCGGTCTGCTTGGAGTTCTTCTGGTCTGGCAGCAGGCAGATTTTGACATAGGGGTTGGAGTGCGCCAGGTCCTGGCGCGCGCCGTAGTGGGAGATGGGGGGGCGGCAGGTCCCGGGCCTCGATGACGCGCACCGTCAGGTGGTTGTGCAGCAGGTCGTACTGCGTGCTGAAGTGCAGCATGCCCAGCTCGTCCGTCAGCGAGTCCACGTCGTCGCTGCTCGAGTCCAGGGAGTAGAGGCGGGGCTCGAACTTCCTGAAGTAGTCGTCGGGGGTGTAGGTCCGGCGCAGCACCGACGGCTGGATGGGCTCTTTCTTGGCGCTGAGGACGCCAAACTCAATGGGTTTGATGTTGATGAGCGGGGAGCTGGGGCGCCGCGACTCCAGACTGGAAATCCTCCGCATCAGGCTGTATGTGGACTTGGATGTGTCTGAGGAAGAGCGTCTCCCATCCGGGGAGTTGGTCCGGGGAGTGAGGGGGACGTCGCTGGCTGTGTGGACAGAGTCACCATCCTTCTAGCTGCTCCGGCTGGCCATCAGCCAGGGAGGAGTCTGCCCGGGGAAAGGCCCCAGGATTTCCACTTCATCCTCACTTGACTGGCAGCAGCTGGACTCCTAGCACTTCTGACAGCAGTGCTGGCAGCTCCATCTACACATCAACAGATCAGAGATTCTAGAAAGAAAACCCTCGTTCAGTGGTTCCAGCTGGATGTACGCCATCTTCGCCCGGGCGCACACACTCCAGCCCGGGCATGGCGCAGCCACCACCACTTTGCCCTCGCCGACAGGGGCGGGGGGAGAAAGAAAGGGGTAAAGGAAGGAGAAGGCAGCCGGTGGCCCCAGACGTGACTGGCGTGGCTGATGAGCGGCGCCCGCCCCTCTGACGGCCGCCCTGTCCTTGCCTCCCCTGCGTTCTGGCTCCTGGAGTCCGGCCGCCTCCCCAGATCGCAGAGCTCGGCACCCGGGGCCCCCGCCGCGGCCTCCCTGGCTGTCCAGCGCTCCCCCCAGGCGCTTCCAGGCTGGAGTAAGGCCGGGCCGCCTGGGAGGGAGCCCGGGGCAGCCGCGGACTGCAGCGACATCATTTGTCTAGAAGCATCCATGCTTGATGTCAACATCTTACCATGAATCTTTGATAGAAAAAAACACAAGCAAAAACTCAATCATAACATATTTTGTGGAAATTAGTCAGCATTGATACTTTAACTGAATATGAAAACAATTCTATTAACAACATAAAGCATCTGAGTATTAGCTTTAGTAATAAACAAAAGCATAAATCACTTTTTTTTAAAAATTATTTTTTAGTTGTAGATGAACATAATACCTTTTTTCATTTATTTTATGTGATGCTGAGGATCGAACCTAGTGCCTCACCCATGCAAGGCAAGTGCTCTACCACTGAGCTACAACCCCAGTCCATAAATCACTTTTTTAAAAAAATATTTTTCTTATTTATAATTCCAAAACAACATGAAGTTTATTTATTACCACCATATATGTTATTTTCCAAAAGGAAACAGCTACTTACAAGATAGTTTAGCTAAAATCTAATTCTAACAGAGAAAAACAAAATACTCAAGATTCTTTATTCACCCCCTCCAACCCCCACCCCATCTACTTTTTTTTCCGCCCATACTAGAGATTGATCCCAGGGACTCACACATGCTGG
Source organism: Callospermophilus lateralis (assembly GCF_048772815.1). Taxonomy (NCBI): domain Eukaryota; kingdom Metazoa; phylum Chordata; class Mammalia; order Rodentia; family Sciuridae; genus Callospermophilus; species Callospermophilus lateralis. Next base: position 186,470 of record NW_027513019.1, read on the forward strand.
GCAAGTGCTCTACCACCAAGCTAGATCTCCAGCCCCTTCTCTTAATGAAGTTATAACTCCTTTATATCTCTTGATATTTTATAATGAGGAAATAATATAAACAACAACAACAAATATACACACACACATACACACACACACACACACACACACACACGCAAAGTTAATAGGGCCAGGGTTGTGCCTCAGTAGTAGAGCACTTGCCTAGCATGCATGAGGCACTGGGTTCAATCCTGGGAACCACATAAAAATAAACAAATAAAATAAAGGTATTATGTCCATATACAACTAGAAAAATATTTTTAAAAATTAAGTTCACAAAATACAAGGAATTTTGCCTATTTAATTTTTATTCATTGGTCATCACAGTATTATAGAAAACTGCTTATTCAAAGAAAAATTGTAATAAATTTTATTTGGAAATAAATGCTTTACATTTATGAGTTTCTCACACTCATGACAAGTCAATAGGTTCTATGAATACTTTAATCCCTTAAAATACTAATTAAAATCATTCTGCCTTGAACAGCTACAGCTAAATTAGTTTTCATAAACATTTCACAAGTTTTGCATTACATAGAAAGCTGACAGTTTTATTTGAATACTCCTCTTAACAAGATATATCTATTGTGAACACATAAAATAAATTTGAAATTCAGATAATTTTAAAAGAAGTAGAATTTATTGTTTTCTAATAAAGGCTGCAATTCGTTGGGGTAACAGATCCTCAACTAACAAGAAAAAAGAATTAGTATATAGTTAATAAGATACTTTGAATTTTCTTCTTGAATTCGTAGCAATTTCCTTTTATGTTCTTACATTTAATTGAGCAAATCATTTGGCCACAGGTATTACCTAGTAATAATATAATTAATCTTCAATTAGTTTAAATAAAATTAACACAGGTATAATTTACAATGAGAACTTAACATGTACTATGTCCATAAGACAACCAAGAATACTATGACCTGACTTCTTTTATACTTCACACCAATATTGTTTCACTTAATCAAATACCTTATAATTAATAAAATACATTAAAGTCAAGACTGGACTTCATACTTTCATTCTCTATTAATCAGCATTATTGCTACTGTTTTAAACTGAAGACATTATTATAAGTTTTTCTTTTTTATATTCAAAGAAGCATACTTACAGATTTGCTAACTATAAATGTTTTGTCTTTGGAGAACATTTCTTCTGAAATAGTTAGTTGGTGGACCTCTGATTCTACTATATCATCAAGATGATCACTGTTTGGTAATAGAACTTCTCCATCTTCTCCTAACTCTTTACTAAGTGGCTTAAATTCTTCTTTAAATTTCATGTCCAATGCATCAGAGGTCTGAAGATCAATTTGATCCTGAGATAATTTCATTTCATTAAAATAATGTTTTTCATTTTGCTGACACAAAGTAAGTGCTTGTTTTGATGACATAGTATTTTCTTTTCCCTTTGATAGTCTAGATAGTTCAGTTTGTTGAGCAAATGCAACACTCATTGACACAATGACCTAAATCAATCAATCAAACAAACAAAAAAGTATTAGATTTATAAATACCAGCTGGATTTAAAAAGTGGATCATTACTCAAAATTATATGAATTAGAAAAAAGCCTGGCCTCATAGTTTTAAAAACAAAAATAAATCCTCTGATAAAGTGATACAGAGATTGGCTATTTTTCAATAAATTTAACATCAAAGTGTTTTACTGCCTGCCTTTTAAAATAAAACAAGCAAAACTTTTCTAACTATAACATCAATAAATGCTCAGTCCAAAAATAAAAAAAAATAAAAGTCTTTATATTTCTTCCTTCCAAGAAAATTCACTTGGCCATGAGTGATAATGTTCCGTGACAATCCTCCATCAATATCTGTAGTTATTATCTAACATTACAATAATTTATCAGGGTAATACAACTACTTTTTCTCTTCATAACTTTTCCCTCATTTTTAGAATGCCAAACTCCTTCACAAGGTAACTATTTACAATGTAACACATATATAAAAACTTGTGGCATTCTGAAAAATTGTAATTACTATTCTATATCAAGAAAAAAAATGTTCTTATCAATGAAAAGCACCGCAAAACATTCTATGAAGCAGCAATTATAGTTGATGTTGTTACACAACTGTTTGATGGACTATATATAAAACTTACAAATAAAAACAAAGTACATACCATCAATAAAATCCATGCTTTTTTTGACAGTTCAAAGATCAAGAAAATCTATAAACCAAGAAAACCTTGCAGATAAACTATAAACTTACCTTAGCTATTTCTTCTTCTAATCTTTCTTGGTATTGTTTTTCCAACAATTTAACCATATTTGTTTCTTATTTCATTCCACATTCCTTAGAAAACTAAATTGAAGGGTAAAATATGACAATTTACACTGATTTTATACCATTAATTTTAAGGATGTAGTCAATATTCCAAAAATATCACTATTTTTGACACTTTCAAATAAAAATAAATTTCAGTTATCTTTTAACTAAAAACATTTAATCTAATAATCCTATGAAATAATTACACTTACTATAAACTTAAAGATGCAAAGAGAGAAATATATTTACGTATCTGTAATTATTAGCATAAATTCTAGGGTGGGTTAAGGATACTTAAATATAATTAATAAGACATATGTATAAATGTATATTTATTTTAAGTAAAATGTTAACAAGTGGCTATGTTTGATAATGAAATCATGAGCAAATTTTCTTCTTGGTATTTATTAAAAGAACACAATTTTCCACATACAAATTATTTTTATCAATTAAAAAAATCTTCTTTTAGAAATGTAGATATACTGTCAACATGAAAGTGACAAGTATTTGTTTATTTACCAATTATTTGAATTTCATCCAACAGACATTTAATAAGGGATGACTCTGGCTCATATCTCTTCTTAATATTCAGAATGAGAATGGGCAATAGTCAGTGATTTTAATTTTTACTAAAATTTAGAATTATTGAGTGAAGATGAAGATGCAGTTGGGGGTTTGAAAAAAGTTTTGAATAATACAATGTTGAGGACAGGCAGATAGTGGTTCAGTGGCAAGCACGGTAAAAAAAGCGTTTTTCTATCATTACTTCTGTTGGAGGATGGCCTGATTCATTATTCCAGCCCTAGCATCTTGGATTTTAGGGAATCCTATACACCATTCTGAAGATACCCTCTGCTTCCATAAGGGGAAGAAAAGACTATGTTGGCCATGGTACTGAAGCTGATTTGTTACACAGTTTATAAAGAAATGTTACAAAGAAAAAATTTAAACTGTAACAGGGGAGGAAAATTCTCAAATTTAACTTTCTCTGTGTTTTTTCTATGCTATGAAAATATTTCTATAGACATTCTGGATCTTTTACTTAAGGTATTATCCTCATGCTTTATGATTAATCTTAGCCAAATATTTTCTACATAATTACAAAACTGAAGACATAAAATTGATAGTAAGAAAAAGTATCAGTGTACATAACTGTTTAAAAATGAAGATTAAAAATAACATAACTCTATTGCATGATCAATAGTCTTTTTTAGACAACTTCCAGGATGTACTACTGATTTCTGTACATCAGAATCTTTAATTACCACTGAATCAACAGAGAAGCTAAATATAAATAAAAAAGTATAAAAAAAAATTAGTGTTGTGTGTTTTATCCAAAGTTTCTACCATGCATAACGTGTACTGAGGCAGTGGGGAGACAAAAATGATAGTTCCCCCAGGGTTACAAGTATTGTAACTTAAAACATTTTTGACTAAGTTTTCCATTTAAAAGTAACAATGAATATTATGTCATTTAATGAATTTCAGTATAAATGTATGATAAAAAAATTATTATGTAAAAAAACATTTTTAATAAGTCTTTTAAAAATAACATCTTAGATTTGCTTATATAGCAACAGTGTACATAATATAACATACTATATACACTGATACTACACACTACTTATATACCTAAGATATATGATACATATTATTCATATTATATGGATATCTAAATTACACAGACACAAAACATATAATAATATAGAAAGGATTATGTTGGATTAAATATATTTAAAGAGCCATGTACAATGGTGTGTGCTTGCAACTCCAGAAATTTGGGAGGTTGAGGCAGGAGGATCAAAAATTCAGAATGAGCCTTAGCAATTTAGTGAGACTCTCTTTCAAAAAAAAGGGGGGGGGGTTGGAAATGCAGGAAGATGGCTGAATAAAGTATTTGCTTCCCTGACAGATCTGTGGAGTGAACCAAGAAAAGCAAAAAGGTCACTTTTTTCAACAAGATGGGTGAATGGTCCAGAACTAGGAAGGACTTAACTGGAATTTAATACTGGATACTCAAAACAGATCATGAACTCAAGAGATCTTGTATAATAAAATAAGGGGAAAAGATCCCCAGCTCCAGAGCTGTAAAATAGCTGGAAGTACAAACCAGAATTATCCCTATGTGAATGTAGTAAAGCAATAAAGGAACCCCCATTCCTAGGAAAACAGAGGTGTTTTGCCGTATGGAGAGCTTAAGAGCTCAGAGATACTGCTCAAAAAACAACAAACAAACAAACAAACAAACAAACAAAAACCCCAGTAAGCTGTGCTGCACAACATCTCTGTATAGGAGGGAAGCCACCAGCTTTCTTGGCGGCATGCATGCAGGACAGCAGAAAGAACCCTTGTGAAGCAGTGGCTGAATGGCCTGCAGCTAGGTGAGTCAATTATTGGCAGATTGAAGTCTGGCCCCAAAAATGTGCAAGGCAAACCCATGCTGTGTGATAGAGAGTGTTCCAAAGTGACCAGGAGAAAATCAAGCATGGAGGGACATTTACACAGGAGAATTCTGATCAAGGAAACCCACCTGGCTTTCCCCTCCCCATCCAATCAGCTGCTAGCAGTACTGACTGGAAGAGAAATGCCTGACTGTGAATTTGAAAGGACAGGCAAAGGAAGAGATCAAGTTTGGAGACCAAATAACGACCAGGGTTCATGGGGTCTGCAGGCAAAGTAGTGGGCTATGAACAGTTTCCAACATCACATGTGAAGAACATAAAGGAGATTCCCAAGGTACGGTCTTCCAATGTGGACAGACAATTGCTGAGCCTTGGAGGTGTGATGACTTAAAATCTTCAGACCAATAGGCACGCAGTGAAGAGATTGGAACGTACCTAAGCCTACACCTTGGCTCTAGTAATTCCGCTTCCAGGATTAACACTCTCACCCTAGCAACCCTAACTACCCTGAGGGTAGAGCTAGCATCAAATTCCAGACAACATACCTAACTGCTCAGAAGATAAGCTGAGAAACTTGAACTGCAATGGAAAAAAGTGTTCAGTTTTTCATCCAGATTCCTTTTTTTTCTTCTCTCACATGTCTACAATTTTTGAAACCAAGTATTTTTCATGGATCATTTTATTGAGGACTGTGATATCTGAATAGTACATTATAGTTTTGTTGTTTATTATTTTCTTTTAAAAAATTATATATATATATATATATATATATATATATATATATATATATATATATTCCCCTCTCATTTTTCTGTTTCCTTGGATTCTCTTTCTCACTTTTCTCTTGCTAACACCCAACCTCTATTAAGTCCTCCCTTCATTCTTCCTATAATTTTTTAACTTCTATCTTTTCTGATCCTTCCTCATAAACATCACACCCTACATGACTTTTGTTCTCTCTTTGTCCACCAATGGAAACTGTAAACTTTTTTGCAAACTTGCTGTTTATATTGTAGACAATAATTGAACACATCATTTCAGTTTAATGGAACAAAACTGTGGATGCCTTAATAGGAGCTATTTGGTTTAAGCTGTATATTGTTTGTATTGGGTGCAGTTATTATTTGTCTCTTCCTTAAAGACAAGGTACTAGAAATCTTCAGGGACACTATGAATCTACAGGGTAGACACTGTACTGCCTGAAATTCACACTGCTAGAAGAACAGACATAAGAACAACATGAGAAAACAATGGAACAAAGTGGCCCAAACAAACCAAGATGATCCAATAGTTAAACCCATAGACAACACAGTAAAAGAAATGTAGAAAAAGAATTTAGAAAGTACATATTAGACTGACCTGGTACATAAAGAATGATATAGGGAATAAAATCAGAGATAATTTTGAGGAGGTAAAAGATCATTGCAGAGGCAGAGATTCTCAGAAAATGACAACAACAACCCCAGAAATCCTCAAAATAAAACAATCAATAAACCAATTAAAAATTCAATGGAAATTATTATCAATAGACTAGACCATTTGGAAGATAGAACCTCAGGCAATGAAGACAAAATATATAATTTTGAAAATAAAGTTGACTACACAGGGAAGATGGTAAGAAACCATGAACAGAACTTCCAAGAATGATGAAATAACAAGAAAAGACCAAATTAAGATTTATCAGGATAGGTGAAGGCATAGAGATACAAACCAAAGAAATGCCCAGTTTTTCAATGAAATAATATGAAAAAATTTCCAAAATCTGAAGAATGAAATGGAAAATCAAATACAAGAGGACCTCAAATGTACAAGATCACAACAGACCCACATCAAGACACATCATAAAGAAAAAGGTCAAATATAGAAAATAAGGATTGAATTTTAAAGGCTATGAGAGAAAAAATAACAGATTATATATAGAGGAAAACTAATTAGGATCTCATGTGATTTTTCAACCCAGACCCTCAAAGCCAGGAGGTCCTGGAATAATATATACCTAGTTCTGAATAAGATGGATGCCAACCAAGAATTTTATATCTAACAAAATAAAACTTCAGATTTAAAGATGAAATAAAACCCTTCCATAATAAACAAAAGTTAAAAGAATTCATAACTAGAAAATCTGTGCTATAAAACATTATCAACAAAATATTCCATGAAGATGGAAAAAAAAGGTCAAAATCAACAAAGGGAGGAGCCATACAAAAGGAATAATCAATCAAAGGAGAAATTAATTCAAAGTAAAAAGTAGAAATAAACTAAAATGACTGGGAACACAAATCATATCTCAAAAATAATGTTAATGGTCTAAACTAATAAACCCAAAAGACATAGATTGGCAGATTGGATTAAAAAAACAAAACCCAAAAATCTGTTGTCTCCAAGAGACTCACCTCATAAGCAAAGACATCCACAGAGTGAAAATGAAAGGACGGGAAAAAACATATCACTCACATGAACTGAGTAAACAAACAGGGGTTTCTATCTCCATGTCAGATAAAGTGTACTTCAAGCCAAAAGTTAATCAGAAGGGACAAAGAAGACATTTCATACTGCTTAAGGGAATTATACATCAACAAGACATAATACGTTAAATATTTATGCCCCAAACAATGGAGCATCTACATTTATCAAACAAACCCTGCCTCAATTTCAAGAATTAAATAGACCATAATACAATAATAGTGAGTGACTTTAACAAACCTTTCTCACTACTAGATAGATCGTCAAACAAAAACTAAACAAACAAAAAAAAAACTATAGAACTTAATAATATAATCAATAATTTATACTTAACAGACATATAAAGAGTATTATATCCATCAACGAATACATGTTCTTCTCAGCAGCACACAGACTCTTCTCTAAAATATGCCACAAAGCAACAATTATGAAATAAAAAAAGAGATTATACCCTGCATTCTATCAGATCATAATGGAATGAAATTAGAAATCATTGATACAATAAAAAATAAAAACTCCAACACCTAGAGACTAAATAATACGCTATTGACTAACCAATGGATATAAGAAGAAGTCAGGGATGAAATTTTTAAAATACATACCAGAGATAAATGAGAACTGATACAACTTGTCAAAATCTCTGGGACACTATTAAGCTAAATTCATTAAAAGAATGGAAAGTCAATGAGTAAATGACCTAACATAAGATCTCAAAGCCCTAGAAAAAGAAAAACAAATCAACACCAAAAGCAGTAGAAGACTGGAAATAATTAAAATCAGAGCTGAAATAAATAAAATTGAAATAATTGGGACAATTAAAAAATTTACAAAACAAAAAGTTGTGTCTTTGAAAAAATAAATAAAATTGATAAACTCAATCGTGCTAATGAAGACAGAAAACTCAAATCACTAAAATTCATAATCACAAAAAATTTTACAACAGATACTGTTGAAATACATAGAGAATCAGAAGCTATTTTGAAAATTTATACTCCAATAAAAATGAAAAATTTAAAGACATCAACAAACTTCTAGAGACAAATGAGCTACCCAAATGGAATTAGGAGGACATACACAATTTAAACAGATCAATTTCAAGCAATAAAATAGAAGAAGTCATCAAAAGCCAACCATTTAAGTAACGCCCAGGATGAAACAGATTCTACAAGACCTTTGATGAATTAATACCAATAAGCCTCAAACTATTTCATGAAACAGAAAAGGAGGGAACTCTTCCAAACTCATTCTATGAAGCTAGTATCACCTGATATCAAAATCAGACAAAGACACATCAAGGAAAGATAACTTCAGACCAATATTTCTAATGAACATAGATGCAAAACTTCTGTATACAATTCTGGCAACTCACATATAAAAACATTAAAAATATAGTTGTTATGGTTTAGTTGTGAGGTATCCCCCATTAGTTCACATAAGACAATGCAAGAAGATTCAGAAGAGAAATGACTAACCTAATCAGTGAATTAATCCCCGATAGGAATTAAATGAAGTGGCAGGGTATGGCTGAAGAAGATGGCAATTGGGGGGATGACTATGAAGTATACATTTTTTATCTGGAGAGTGGAGTCTCTATATGGGGTATATATTTTGTATCTGGAGAGTGAAGTCTCTGTCTCTGTTTCCTGATCACTATGTGAACTCCTTCCCTCTGTCACACTCTTCTTCCAGATGTTCTGCCTTACCTCAAAGCCCAAGGGATGGAGCTGGCCTTCTATGGACTAAGACATCTAAACACCATGAGCCCTCACATAACACAATAAATCCTTTTCCTCTCTTAAAATTGTTCTGGTCATATCTTTTAGTAACAGAAATAAAAAAGCTGACTAAAACAATAGTGCATCATATTCAAGTGGGATTCAAGGTTGGTTCAACATACATAAATTAATAAATGTAATTCATCACATCAATAGACTACAAGAAGAATCATATGATCATTTCAATTGGAGCACAAAAAGCATTTGACAAAATAAAGCACCCTTTAATGTTTAAAACACTAGAAAAACTAGGGATAGTAGAAACAAATCTCAACACTGTAAAAGCTATACATGTTAAACCCAAGACCAAAATCATTCTAAATGGAGAAAAACTGAAGGCATTCCATCTACGAACTGTAGTAAGACAAGAATACCCTTTTTTTTACCACTTTTATTCGATATAATCCTGGAAACTAGCCAGGGCAAGTAGACAGAAGAAAGAAATTAAAGGGATACGAATAGAAAAAGAACTCAAATTATTACTATTTGCCAACAATATGATTCTATATTTAGAAGACCTAAAAAATCCACCAGAAAACTTCTAGAATTAATGAATGAAATTTAGCAAAGTAGCAGGATATAAAATTAACAACAATACATCAAATGCATTTTTATATATCAGTGATAAAGCCACTGAAAAAGAAATTAGGAAAACTACCCCATTCACAATAGCGTCAAAAAATAAAATAGAATATTTGGAATGAATCTAACAAAAGAGGTGAAAGACCTCTACAGTGAAAACTACAGAAAACTACAGAAAAAAATTGAAGACCTTAGAAGATGGAAATATCTCCCATGTCCTTGGATAGGCAGAATTAACATTGTCAAAATGGCCATACTACCAAAAGCATTATATAGATTTAATGCAATTCCTATTAAAATTCCAATGACATTCTTTATAGAACTAGAAAAAGCAATCATGAAATTCATTTGGAAAAAAGAGACCCAGAATAGCCAAAGCAATCCTTAGGAGGAAAAGTGAAGCAAGAGGCATCATAATACCAGAACTTAAATTATACTACAGAGCCATAACAGCAATAACAAAAAACAATGGGATGACACTGGCACCAAAACAGACACATAGACCAATAATACAGAATAGAAGACATAGAGACAAACCCATATAAATACAGTTATCTCATACTAGACAAAGGTGACAAAAATACTCACTAGAGAAAAGATAGCCTATTCAACAAATGGTGCTGGGAAAACTGAAAATCCACATGAAGCAAAATGAAATTAAACCTCTATCTCTAATCTTGCACAAAACTCAATTCAAAGTGGATCAAGGATTTAGGCACTAGAACAGAGACGATGCATTTAACAGAAGAAAAAGTACGTCCAAACTCTACCATCTCAGCTTAGGAACTGACCTCCTTAACAAGATTTCTAGAGCACAAGAACTATAAGCAAGAATCAATAAAAAGATTCAAACTAAAATGGTTCTTCACATCAAACAATCAATATCATGAAGAGAGTGCCTACCGGATGGGAGAAAACCTTTACCACACATACACTTCAGAGCATTAATCCCCAGGATATATAAAAAACTCAAGAAACTTAACACCAGGGGCTGGGGTTGTGGCTCAGTGGTAGAGTGCTTGCCTGCCATGTGTGAGGGACCTAGGGTTTGATTCTCAGCACCACATATAAATAAATTTAAAAAATAAAGATTCATCAACAACTAAAAAAAATTAAAAAACAATTAAAACACCAGAAAAACAAACCAATCAATAAATGGGCTAAGGAACTGAACAGACACTTCACAGAAGACATACAATCGATCAACAGATATGTGAAAATACATTCAACATCTCTAGCAATTAGAGAAATGTAAATCAAAACTCCAATAAGATTCTATCTCACTCCAGTTAGAATGGCAACTATCAAGAATATGAGCAACAGGCCTAGGGACATAGCTCACTTGGTAGACTGCTTGCATCACATGACCAAGGCTCTAATTCAATACTAAGCACCACAAAAAAAGAAAAAGAAAAAATATGCAACAAGAGATGTTGGCAAGCATGTGGGGGTAAGGGTACACTCATACATTGCTGGTGGGACTGCAAATTGATGCAACTACTATAGAAAGCAGCATGGAGATTCCTAAGAAAACGTGGAATGGAACCACCATTTGACCCAGTTATCCAACTCCTAGGTTTATACTCAAAGGGCTTTAAATCAGCATAACGCAGTGATGCAGCCACATCATGTTTATAGCAGCTAAATTCACAATAGCTAAACTATGGAACCAACCCAGGTGTCCTTCAATAGATGAATGGATAAAGAAAGTGTGATATATATCTTCCCAATGGAGTATTACTCAGCCTTAAAGAAGAATGAAATTATGGCATTTGGTGGCAAATGGATGGACCTGGAGAATATCATGCTAAGCTAAATAAGCCAATCCCAAAGAACAAAAGACTGAATATTTTGTCTGATATGCAGATACTAATTCACAATGGGTTGGGGGGGTAGGGAAGAATAAACATATTTTGGATTAGCAAAGGGCAATGAGGGGAGGGGAGGATTATGAGGGAAGAAAGGATAGTAGAATGAATCAGATATTATTACCCCAGGTACATATATGATTACATCACATATTCTATATCATGCACAAACAAAGAATGAGAAGTTATACTTCATTTATGTATGATATGGCAAAATGCATCCTATTGTCTTAGATAACAAGTTAGAAGAAAAAAATGTTAGAACTAAAAAAAATAATTAGTTATTGAAACTACATATATAGAAAAAATAGTTCATTAAATTTGATTTGTCTAACATTACCCAACTGGTATGTGGTAGATCTGAACATGAGTGATTTTAAATAAAAACAGTAGTTCTGAAAAAAAGAAGAGAAGAAGAGGGGTGAGGATGTGGCTTGGTGGTAAAGAGCCCCTGATTTCAAACCCTGATACAAAAAAAAAATCATATATATATATATATATATATATATATATATATATATATATATATATATATATATATATATAGATAGATATAGATATATGTGTGTGTGCATGTATGTATGTATGTATATATATATATATATATATATATATATATATATATATATATAAAGATATATCTAAGATATATTACTGAGTTAAAAAAATTGTAAATTCTCACTTGCATTAAAAGCCTGTTTTAACATATATGTCTATATAAATAGGAAAATGTCTGAAAGAATACATATCAAAAGTAACAATGATTGCTTATATTGGAAATGAAGTGTGGCAACAGGAAAGAGAAGGTTCTTAACTTACAGTTAGTTTAATTTTAACTTACAATCAGTTTAATTTTAATTTTATCTACCCACATATCTTTTGGTATGTATGTCTGAATTCTGTATTGTTATGTAAGCATTCACTACTTTGTAACAATGTTTTCTTAAAATGTCTAATCTTATAACAATAAGGTAAGATTAGTACTTAGAAATCATGTAAATTTAGAATACATCAGTGACTTAAATAGACAAAGATAAGCTTAAATTCCTAGGGTGGGGTTGTGGCTCAGTGGTAAAGTACTTGCCTAGTGTGTATAAGGCACTGGGTTCAATTCTTAGCATTGCATGTAAATAAATAAATAAATAAAATAACAACTAATAAAAATGTTTTTTAAAAAGGCTTAAATTCCTTAATTGAAAACAAACAAAATGAAACAATACTTCCTCTAAATTTATATATATTTGGATACATAAATTACATACATACATTATTTATATACACATATGCATGCACACACACAATGATTATAATGTATGTGTACATATAAAACAAATAATTTTAAGAAAAAATGAAATAGAAAAGTAAGACACAGACTCTTTGGGGACGATTTTAATTTATGTAAGAACATGACATCTAAGTAAAGATCCAACGGAGATGAGGGTGTGGGAATACAAATACCTGGAAAATAATCATTCTAGGTAGAAGAAAAAGCCAATGAATCCCTAAAGCAGAAGCATACTGATATGTGATATATTTGAGGATCACAGTGGGAATGTATGAGGTTTTTTTTTTTAATCTTTTAAAATTGTTTTTAGTTGTCAATGGACCTTTACTTTATTTATTTATATGTAGTGCTGAGAATCAAACCCAGAACCTCACACAAGCCAGGCAAGCGCTTTACCACTGAGCTCCAACCCCAACCCCATGGGATTATATGGTTTGAGAATAGTAAGTGATAAGAAAGTCAGTAGGAAATGAAAGTCAAAGATGTCATGGTCCTCAGGACTAGTGAGACTGTAAAGAGCAGAAGAGGATTAGAGTAACATGATGTAACTGAAATTTTAAAAGTAAAGGTTCTGGCACTTGTGTTGACTATATAGAGAATAGACTGTAAACAGAAGTTGAGTAATCCAGGTGAAACACAAAACAATGGCAGAGACCAGTGGAGCAGTAAGGAGTGGCACAGTTTTGATGTACTTTGAAGGTTAAAAAAAACCCAAGATTTTTTCATAGAATGGCAGAGAGTTATGACAGAAAGGAGTCATGATGGATGAAGATGGCTACAGAAGGAGCAAATTTTAGAAGATCCTGATCCAAGAAAACATACATAGTGGTAATTGAAGATCATTTCTTCTCTCCTCATAGATCAGGGTTCTATTTGGGACATGATGAATTTGAGCATTAGACAATCAAATGCAGTATATTCAAGCCATTGTGGAATGATCATACTTAGACTATTTAAGTATTGACCACATCAACATATCAAAGCCTAGGCATAGAATAAACAAGTAAATGTCTACTACCTGACTTATTTTAATTCAGAAAATAGATTAATAATAATATCTTAATAAAAGTATAAGTAAAATTCCTATAATAAAATGTCTTTGGTTTATACCAACATTTATTTCACACATTTCAAAGATACAGAATTATCTCCTGCTCTTATTTCTTAAAAATGTTACATCCTATCTCTTTGTTAAAGTTATATTTTATTCTTAAAATAACCATTCCAGATGATACTATCATTGTTACTAAGCTACAAATACTGCTGAATGAAATTTTAAGTAAATAGATACCTTGGGTCCACCGTGGTCTCACTAATGGCTTGAAGCTTCTCCTGTAGAGAATACATTTCTGCCCTATGATTTTTTTCATTTTCTTTCAATTGTTTGTGCAAAAAGCATATGAAGTTTTCTAATTCTTAAATTTGTTCTTCAAGTTGTTTAATTTTTTTGGTATCTTTCAGAGAAGATAACAGGAAGAGAAGACAATACACATTTCAATACAAACTTCTCAGTGAAATAACAATCATTTTATTTCAATGTATAAAAATATTTATTCTTTGAAATATGTTTTGAGTGAAACTCAAGTTTTAATTTGACTCATTCTGACTGATGAAAACAAGAAAACAGTGTGATTCAAGATCATTTCTCCTATCCTTATGGTATAGTATCTCTAAATTCAACAATTTTATATCTTTAAAACAACTCAGAAACATGAAACAAAAGAAGTGTTGAAAAGGGACCAGAGGAGAGTAGTTAACACTTTTCACTTTCCTCTTTTATTTTTATTTTTTTAAAATGCTGATAATTAATCACTAAACTAACTTTTTTGCCAATTAAATGAGCCATTAGTTAACATGCAATTTGGGAAATAGTGGACAGACTACCTCAAGAAGATATCAATTTAAAAAAACACAAACTTAAAATATTACTATATTCAAAGAACTCCTGAAGTGAAAAAGCATGGTATTATCTGATATGCTTGAAATTCTATTCTGTTCACCAAAGCAATTCCAATAATAAAACTCATTCCTAAAAGCAAAAGTGAAGGCCTAGAGATACCTTGAACACAAGAAGTCTAGTTAACTGGCCAAATAATCGTGAAAGAAAAACATTAACTGTGACTAATTGTTTATGGTTCATTGTATGGTCCCTTAACATTGTTACTTCCCATTATGCCATCTTGGTATTTTAACTCACTCTCTAGTTTCCCCTGATAACTCATTCTTGTCCTTGACCTCTTGTCCTTGACATTCATGCTGATTATATATCTTTACCTCATAATTAAATTTTTCTCCCAGGTTTCAGACTTCTATTTTCAACTAACTCCTATATATTTTTTCAAAGTCAATAAGTATTCTATTCTTAACTCAATATATTTAAAACTGAATTATTATTTTTTTCACAAATTGGTTCCTTTCTATGACTAGAACCATACTCTAGTTTCTTAAGCTAGAAACTTGGGTATCATTCTTAATTTTTGATAACATTAACGACAAACTAGAACCTAATTCTAAGTGTTGAACTTAACTTTCTATCATACTCAATTCAATCTGGCTGGTCTTCCCATCAATAATTTCATCCCTTCCAACTGATCCTAATGGTATCAACTTAAAATAAAAATCTTATTGTTACTCCCACTATTTAAAATCCTTCTGTAGATCTTATCACCAATAGCATAAAACATAAACATGTTTCATCAGAGTACACAAAACCTTTCCTGATCAAGCTCCTTCCAATCTCTCCAGTTTTATCTAGCTAAGACAACCTGAACTCCCAGTTCTCCCAAATGGATGCAATCTTAGATAGAGCTCAATGCTTAAGACTCCATAGCCTTCCCCAAATTTCCAACCCAGTTACTCCTACCCATACCCTCATCCTACTCATCTCCCCAGGAAAGACAAGACTCTTTTTTCTCCCTTCATTCTTTACATTTCAGAAATTTTCAGTGTATTTTATATATGCTTTCCCAATGGATTATAATTTCCTATGGGAAAATGACTCAGTAATTTTAGTTTTCTCTAGCACTTTAATGAATATCCAATGATTATATGAACAAATAAGACTAGGGCTTAGATACACAAGTCACCTTCCCCTGTGAGTTCTAAGGACAGAATTAAGAAATGGTGGACTCTAGGTGATGCTTCATGGTAATTATAAGTCAGAAACTATTTACCTGTTTCTTGTGTTTTTACATTCTGTAGTTCTAACTGGTATATTTTCTGAAGTTCCTTGATCTTTTCCTCTTGAGTAGAAATAAGCTCCTCTTTAAGATTGCAAAGAGCTTTATCTTTATCATTTTCCATATATTCATGAACCTGATCCACGTGAGATGAATAAACCAGTGAAAGGCATGTGCACTGAGCTTCCATCTGTAGCCTTAAATCATTCTGAAAGTGAATATATATTAGAAAAATTTAAAAAAATTTACTATAAAATAATTTGCTTTTTGCATATACTAAAACAAGAGGAGAAATAAATTATAGTTTAAAACTTCTTAAGAGAACCAATGACATTTTTTCTTCATTCTTCATTCAGTTATACTGAGCTACTTTTTTTTTCAAGGAGAGTAGTATCATTACCTCAATTTTAGAGCAAATTCTGATATTTGGTATACCTTATGATTTGTCCATATTGGAGAATCTTTATTCTGACTGTCTGGGACTGCTCCTTACAGAAACAAGTTGTCTCTGCAGGAAACAGCCTAGAGCCTCAACATTTTAGGATATTTAAAGGCGAAAACCACATCCAGATTGACTTGGCAACCAGCAAGCAAGCAAGCAAGAAGTAGTACAGAAGCTGAATAAAGCCATTAGCAAAACAATGCAATGTCTTAATCAAATTTTCATCTCATTCATTTCTCCTGGGATTTTTTCATAATCATAATCAAAAGAGAAATGGATCAAAGTGACCCTAGTTGAATACAAATTAAAAATGGCTACTAACATCTAATCAATTATTCCCCAGAAAGGTACACTGCCCAAGGAAAGTGGGAACCAAAGAGAACAATTTTACCTTGTGTAAGAATTGCTATTCTGTATTGCAAGTAGGCTATGCTAGGCAATTAGTAATGTGGTAGAGTGATGGGGCTTTCCTATCGGAGAAGCTCTTCTTACGTAATATTGAGTCTCAGGGTAAAATGAAGTCTGTTTGGTCATTGCTTATATAGCCTGGCCTATAACATTCCCCACTGGTTTTATGGAACTAATCAAATCATTAATTAATCATTATTGGTTTACAGCTACTGTAGTGAGTATGGAGGACCATCAGTTTTACAGAATGTATTTTTTGTTTAATATATCTTATTAAATAAACAGTTAAAAATGCAGGGTCCAATTAAAAACCCTAAGAGGACTAACAGCAATGGATGGGCTACAGCTATGTAAGAGTAGTTAGCCCAGGAGACCAGGAGAACAAATTTTCATACCAATTTCTCTCATGTTGTCTTGGGTCTTCCTTATCTTTCATTTTTATTTTCAAATAATATTTTATTTTCATGGCACTGGGAATTGAACCCAGGGGTGCTCTCTACCTGTGAGCTACATTTCCAGCCCCTTTTTTTTCAATATTTTCATTTTCATGTGGTACTGAGGATTGAACCCAGTGCTTCACATATGTGAGACAAACGCTCTGCCACTGACCCACAATCCCAACCCCAGCCCTTTTTGAGGCAAGGTCTCAACAAGTTGCCAAGGTTGGTCTTGAACTTAGAACCCTCCTCTGCCTTAGCCTCCCAAATAGCTGGAATTACAGGCATGCACCACCATGCCTGGATTTAAAATACTATTTTAAATATGGAAAAATGCAAGCAATAAACTCAAAACCCAAATTAACATGTACTATAACATTTTCTCTATTTTTTTCATTCCCTGTACTCCCCATAAACTTCTATGTTCTCATCACTCATTTCTCACAGGCAACCATAATCATAGTTTGGTACAAATCCAGTCCAATTCTTACATTATCCCTTCTCATTACAATACATTTTGCATTCTCAATGCACTGTATATTTTGTATTTTTATGGACTTACACAAATGATATTAATTTTACAAATTTATTTTCTCATTCAATATGTCTCTGGTATTATTCCATGTAGGTAATGGGGGGTTTAATGTCCAGTACCACAAACAAACAAAAAATTAACAGCATGTAGACAACAGGTTAATTCATTTTAACTGTGGTATTATGACTATACCAAAATTTGTCCATTTCCTTTCAGAAGATAAATTGGTTTATTCCTAATTTTTGGATAAATGTGCTAATTTCTTTCTAATTAGTGGTTCTCAAATGTAACATGCATCAGAATCACTTGGAATGCTTATTAAAACAGGTTAATTTAGGAACCTAACCCCGTCCCCACAGTTTCTGATTCAGGAGAGGTCAAAGAGCTTTGAATTCTAACCCATTACCAAGTAATGCTGTGCTTCTGGTCAGGAACCCCACTTTGAGAACTACTTAGAAATATAACTGCTAGGTCACAGATAGTGCATTTTTAACTGTGCTAGATTTGATCAAATTATTTTTATATTACAGTACTAATTTACAATGCTACCAGAAGGTTGAGTACTTATATACTCACATCCTCACCATTCTTTATATCAGACTAACTTCACCAACCTAATGGGTATAAAATGTTATTTTATTTTTACACTGAATAGTAAGGTTGAAAGAATATTTTCATGTTTATTAGATACTTTCTAATCTTTTGCCCATTATTATTTTGTTTTTGGACCTCTTGTTACATTAATTGTTCTTTCTATATTCTTGATAGCTTTTGTTTGCAACTTACATTCATGGCAAATATCTAGTCCCAGTCCTCAAATCTGTTTTACATTATTGTTTTTAAAAGATACAATAAAAATTTTAAATCTTTTCCCATGCTTTGTCTTTATTAAAAGTTTTCCCTATCTTAAGATTCTATTTTCTTCTTATGTGTACATTTTTAACCAACCTGATTTTTTTCCCCAAAGCGACAATGATCTAATTTCCTAACTTCTAACCTCTAGTATCAAAAGTCAATTGTGCTCAAAACAATTTTTTTTTCCTCCCAAACAATTTTGAATACTCTAAGCTTCTTCTGCTATTTTGGTTTATTTTTTGATTTCCTCTGTCTCTGCTCAAATATCATCTCACCAAAGTAGTCTTCCTTGACCTACCCTATGCAAAAATGCCCTACACTTAGGGAGATCTTATTCTTCTTATCATACTGTAATTTTATTCATAGCACTTAAGACCACCAGAAATATTTTTCTGTATTTTCTAATGTTCATTTAAACCCTAAAAAGTAAACTTTATTCTTCCTTGACCATTTTTATTCACTGTTAAATTATGAATGACTTGAACAGTGCCTGGAATGTAGTAGAGATTCACTAAGTGATTCATTGATTTGTAGGGCCTTCTTGCTAAATTTTTACTAGATACAGATCTGTTCTGGGCTTTCCATTATATTCTACTGATCTACTTAACCATCCTGGCATTAAACCATATTGTTTATAATGATTTTGTAATAAGTTTTGATAACAAATACATACTTTTTAAGATTGTCTTGAGTATTCTTGGCTATTTACTCTTCTATATCAATTTTAGAATCAGTATTCCACATTCATTAAGAAACCTTATTGTAATTTTGACTAGAACTATTAATTAGGAGAGAACTGATATTTTTCTTTGTATCTTTCCATTATGGATATGATATGTATTAGCACACAGTCAGGTCTTTGAGTTCTTCAATATTTTATAATTTTCTTAACAAAAACTCAAAACATCTTATTATCTTGGGTTTAAAGTTTTGCCTGATCTGTTCATATTTTTTCTCATTTCCTATTCTTGTCATATTGCAAGAACTGGAGAAGCATTCACTAAGAACTACAAAACCATGTTGCAATAGTAATGTTGACAATGGGTATGTATCCTAGTCCTATACTTGATTCTAATGGAAATGTTTCTAAATTTCACCATCAGAAATATAATCTGTCAACATTTTGATGAAAATCAGCATCATGACTAGAAAATTTCCCTGCTATTCCTGATTTCCTAAAGCTTTTTTCTTAACTTATAAATGGGTTGTCAAATTTTTCATGTATTTTTTTCTGATATGCACTAAAATAATCATGGATTTTGTCTTGCTACATAAAAATGTAGAGATTACAGTCACAGATATTTTTTTCAAATGTTTAACTATTTGTCCACTCTTGGTATAACTTGCTAATATTTTATTTGGAATTTCTGCAACTACACTTACAAGTTAGATTACTCTACAATTTTATTTTCTTTACAATTCCTATCAGGACTTCATATTAATATTGGCCTTCTAAGGTGAACTGGGTGGTTTTTCTTTCTTCAGTTTTTCTTCTGTACTTTCTTTTTCCATCCTCTCTTTAATCCTACTTTAGTGGACAATTACACTTTTGTTCTTGGAGAGTTAATAAGAATTACTTGTAAAATGGTCTTAAGTCTAGCATTTTGGTTTGAGATGAGGCAAAAGGAAAAACTTCTGACCACTACTTCAACTCTTTAATGATTACTGACTTATTCATTTCTATTTAATGGTTATTTGAACTTATTCATTTCTATTTGCATTAGTTCTGGTAGTTTATATTCTTCCAGAACACCATCTAGAGTTTGCTTATATTTTCAAATCTATTGGCAGAGATTATTTGTAGCATTATTTATGACTTTTAAAATTTCTTGTGGTACCTGTACTTATGTCCTTATTTCATTCTTGATTTTGCTTATGTGTTTTTCCCTTCTTGGTCATATTTTCGGAGATCTAATACCTGTAAATAATCTTTTCAAATAATAAACCTCCAAAATTCTTGAAAAATTTTCCCACTTGTTTATTACAAGTTCTCTTATTTTTGCTCTTTATTTCCTTCCTTCTACTTCCTTTGAATGTAGATATTCTTGACACTTTTCTATGCTGTTGAATACTTAACTCATTTCAATATCTCATTTATTAAATTGATAATATTTAAACCTAAAAATTATTTTTTACATATCATGTTACATACGTTCTACTTTTTTAAAAAAATATTCATGTCTCTCCTTGTGCATTTACTCTTCCAGATGAACTATAAACCAATTAAGTCAAATTTCTGTAACTTTTTAAATTGGATAAATCTAGAGATAACTGATATTCTATAATATAGAAAATTGCTCACTCAGAAATGAGACTTTTCATTTATTCAAATATTTTTCATTAAAGTATTCTAATTTTATTTATATTGGTCTTACATATTTTTGACTAATTTTGACATTTATTTTACATTAGGTTTTTTGGTTTATTTGCTTAGATTATTTTTCTCAATTTCTTAATTACACCTGTGAATTATCTACTTCTATTTATGCCATGTATCTTTTTATTTTTGGAATGGTTAGGGCTTATAGAACAATGCTAAATAGCAAGTGACAAAAACTATTCTGATTTTCATTCTAACATGATTCACAGCTGATTCTTGATAAAGTGGCTTTGTTTATTTCCCCTATTCACCCCTCATTCATCCATTCATAAAACATTATTAAATGCTGATGATGTGCAAAACATTATTCTATGTACTAGGGATATAGTAGCTGTCTATATAGCCTATATAGTAGTGTGTCTTCACTCACAGAACTGATATTATGGTTCCTCTTGAGGTTTCTAAGCTCCAGTAGATGTTTCTAAGCTCACTATCTCTTCCAATACCAATAATTACCTCCAATTTTAAACACACACACTTGAATTTATGGCTTCTCTCAGCATCAATAACTAGCCAATATCTATAATGTTCCTGCCACTTCTTATTTCTTGCACCCCAATGTTGAAAAGACTCTGTGATAATCTGGAATTATACTCCAAAACTATTCATTTCTTTCTTTTCAGTTAAAAAAATTTTTTTTCTTTTTCTTTTTTCTTTTTTGTTACTGGGGATTGAACTCAGGGCACTCGACCACTGAACCACATCTCATCCTTATTTTGTATTTTATTTAGAGAGAGGGTCTCACTGAGTTGCTTACTGCCTCACTGTTGCTGAGGATGGCTTCGAACTCACTAGCCTCCTGCCTCAGCCTCCCTCATCTGGGATTATAGGTGTTTGCCACTGCAGCTGGCCAGTTAAAAATTCTTAACAGCCACATTTATTTTGGTTTCAGTGAGATATATCTGCTCTAATTACTAAGTTTAATACTGAGAGTAGGAGTATTTTGTTGCCTCTGCAGTATTTCAGACAAGTAAACAGTATCACTATTTAAGTCACCGCTCAATTTCTTCTGTGAGCTTCCCTCCACCTGCATACATACCTTACTCCCCCCTCTGTATCAATGATGGGGTTTATTTTAGTAATGATAAATGGGAGCAATTTACAGACTTGCTTTTCTTCACTTTGTTTAGTTAATTTCAAGGAGAGAGTATCTAAATACCATTGCAAGTATCTTCAATACAGAAACAAAATTCCTATTAAGAAAATTTCACCAATTTGACAAATGTGCTTCAAATTCAGGTCTTCTTTGAATAATGCTTTTTAATAAAATTTAAATTATGTTTGACATTTTTTAGGAGTAATTACCACCATTTATAGTTTTTAAAACAATTTGCAATATTTAACATAGCAATAGTAGTTAAGCAATTTGAATTTCTTGGGACTATTCAAGTTATTAAAAATGTAAAGTATGACCACATTTGATAAGATCATCAACATGAACATGTCATTAGAAATAAAAACAGAAAACTTTCCGATGACTTCCTATTGTACTTAGGGATAAAAAATCTAAACTTACAAAGTCTATAAGGCTCCCTATGATTGAGTTTCTTCCTTCTTCAAACTCTTCTCAAACTCAACTACATAGGCCTTCAATTCGGTTCCTCAAATTTACTCATGGAACAACTGCTCTAATTTCCATAATGCAGCCTCTTCCCTCTCATTCGAATCTCAGTTCAAGTGTTAATTCCTCCAAGCTCCAGACCACCACCCACCTCCACCCATCATTCTCAATTTCTTTTGTGAGCTTCCCTGTTTTATTTTATCACAATACCCTGTTTTATTTCTTCATAGACTGTTAACAATATTTCTGTCTTATTTTCTCATTTATTACCTGTCTTCCTCACTGAAATATATACTCCTTAACTTCTTCTCTCTTTCAACACTAAACTCTTATATCTGCAAAAGATATTTATTACCTAAGTTTTAGAAAAACATAAGTTTATTTAGCAGGCTACAGTTGTGGCTCAGTGGTAGAGAGCTTGCCTAGCATGTGTGAAGCACTGGGTTAAATCCTCAGCACCATATTATAAATAAATAAAATAAAGGTAAAATGTCCATCTACAGCTAAAAGATGTTTTTAATTATCAAAAGTTTATTTAGCATTATCATACTGAAGATACACATCAGACTTTTCTGTTATTTCTAATATGAATAGCTGACATAAAAGGAAATAACCTATTATCTTATGTGTTTTATTTCTTTAGCTGTACAGAAAATTAATACTATTTTTTCCTCCTCAGGTATAAGTCTCAAAAAACTCTAGGGCTTAAGTGTTTTTCTTGCACAAAGGAAAAAGAATTTATAACTATTGAAAAACTGCATAAGGATCTAAAACACTCAAGAGTTTGTTTACAATTGTGGAACCTTGAAAAAGACCAGTATGAAATAAAAACTCTAAAATTCTTTGAAATTGCAACAAAATACTAAGTTATAAAATCAATAACTTTTGTAAAGTTGAAATTCTAAACAATATTATTTTGTCTTTACAAAGAAAATATTGCTTTATTTCCTGAGCGGAATATATAACAGATTAGCTAAAAGAAAAACAGTTTAAGAAAAAAATAGGAAAATTAAATGATAAATGATAGATCCAAATGAGAATTACATAATTCACTTTCATTTTCTTTTATAAATTTGTTTTAAGAAGGTTAAAACTCTTTTTAGCATGAAATGTACATTTTCACTGTGCTATACCATATGTAAATAAGTAAACATACCTGTTCTGATTTAAGTACATAAAGTTCCTGATGGAGTTAATCGTTTTCACTTGATTGATCTCTCCCAGGTGAGGACTCATTTGTTACTGATGGTGAAAATAACTGTTCTTGCTTGCTTTCTCTTCTAATAGCCACATTTTCAAAAGAAATTTTCTCTTCCACTACTGTTTTTGATTCTTCTCCAAAATCTTCACCTACATTAGATAATGATCCTTGAGAATCCTTGTTTATAATAGTTACTATTCCATCTTGTAAAGAACTTAAATGAACATCACACATGTTTATATTTTCTGCTCTATAATGGTTAATTAGGAGTTTTAGCTCTTGACATCTCAATAGAATTTTCTCTTTTTCTTGCTTTAAAGATTTGACTTCTTCACTGAGAAAATTAACCTCACCATGTTTCTGTTTTAATTGTTCAGAGAGATCAGACAGTTTCTCTGACAATTCTAGCTTTTCTCGCTTGGTTACCTCAAGTTTTTCCATAAGTTCTGTTGTATCTTTCTCAACAACTTCACAGATTTCTAATGGCTCTGCGACAAAAGCTTTGTCAGTATAAAGCATGGCACTTTTCACTTTGATTGTAGCTGGATTTATTCTTTGTAAATGAAGCTCTTCGTTAAGTGCTTTAAGTTTACTTTTATACTCTAATTCTTGTTTGTTTTTACTGTCTTCTAAATCATCTTTTACCTTGAGAAGGCAAGTATTCTCCTCCTGTAACTCTTGATAGTTAACTTCAAAATTTTTTTCAGCAAATGAAAATGTACTTCTTTGCTTTTCAATTTCTCCATTTAGCTGAATACACTGTTGCTTGAGGGCCTCATTCTCTTTTGTAAGCATTTCCATTTCTTTTTGCCAGCTGCAATCTTTGGATATGGACTTGCTGGAGTCAATGAAAATCAATATTTCTTCTTGTTCAGCAGGAACATAAATTTTCAACATGTCCTCAAAAGCTTTTTTCTCATTTTTAAGAATGTTATTTTCTGCTTCAAGTTGTGAAAACTTTTCTTTAAGGTCATCCTCTTTTTCCTTTATTTGTTTCTCCAATAATTCAATTTTAAGTTGTAATTCCTGAACTTCTTGTTCAAGCATACCTTTTTCTTTTT
Source organism: Callospermophilus lateralis (assembly GCF_048772815.1). Lineage (NCBI taxonomy): Eukaryota > Metazoa > Chordata > Mammalia > Rodentia > Sciuridae > Callospermophilus > Callospermophilus lateralis. The sequence continues at coordinate 211,231 of NW_027513019.1, forward strand.
TTTTCTTGTCTTAATATTTCGATTTCCTCTTGGAGTTCATGCATCTGAAGGGTCATTTCTTCTAATTTTGAATCCATGATGGACTTCTGTAAATCTTTTAGTTTTGAAATTTCCAAAACCAACTGATTCTGCTTAGTTATCAAATTATATTTTTCAAATTGCATTGCTTCCATCTTTTTAAATTTTGTAAGCCATCTATCTGCTGTTTATAGTGAATGCCTAAGCTATCTTCAAGTTTTTCAATATTTATTCGCTGTTCAACTTCTAAATCATCTTTTAGTTTCGAAAGTTCTTCTTCATAACTAAATAGGAGCTGTGTTCTCAGCCTCTCTAATTCAGCTTCTTGTGATTCAGCCATTCTGTCTAATTCAGCATTTTTTTCTTTTTCCAACATTTCAAGTTTTATCTTGTAATTTGTAACTTTTGCTTCATGTTTTAACTCTAGTTCTTTCCTAGATTCAGATGCCAGAACAATCTCAGCTTTTAAAACTTCCACTGTACTAAGGGACTTACGTGCTTCATTCAGTTGACTTTTTTGTTCAGCTATTATCATTCTAGCTCTCTGAATTTGGTCCCTTAAAAAGTTCAATTCTTCAAAAAGGTCATCAAGTTGTCTCTGCAGAGAAGATTTTTCTCCTGAAACTATTCCTAGTTCTTCTTGGAGTTTTTCCTATTGCGCATCAGTATCTTGTAATTTCATATTCAGTTCATTTATTGCCACGTTCATTAACTTAATTTCATCTTCATTAATTGTAATATTTAAATGTGATTTTAAAACACTCTCAATTTCTTTTTTATGTTGTGCTTTAAGTTCCTCTATCTGTGACATGTGTTGCTTTATTAACTCTTGTTTCATCTGTACTATCTGTTGCCCATACATTTCATCCATCTCTGCTCGGAGTTCTAATCTTTTCTGCATTTCTTGTTCCACCATTCTCTGTAACACCTCAGATTCAAACTGGCTATCTGTGTAATGATGTCTTTTCTGAAGGTCTTCAACTGTACCCATTAATTGTTTTATTTCTTCAGAATATTGTCTTTCTTTTGGCTTAGAATTAGCCAGCTCTAATTTCATACTTGCAATTTGTTCTTGTACTTCTCTCATTAATTTTTCAGTGGCTGTGACTTGATCCTTTAGCTCAAGATTCACTTTTTCTTCTTCAATTATTCTTATATTTAATGCCTGGATGATTGCCTCCATTTCTTGTAATTCTTTTTTATTTGACTTTTCTACTTCATCTTGTTCCTTTAGAAAGAAAAGAAAATGAAAATATAAGAATGACATTTTTTAGGTTCTGGCAACTACTTATGGGTGTCTCCTTTTTATAAATTTCTATAAAAAGCAACTGTTGGGCCTGCCCCCCCCGCCCCATTTTTCCCAGTACAAGGAGACCTAGGACTTATCTACCTGACAGTACATATGAGCAAACAATATAACAGTTTTACCCTTCTTGGGAAGAAATTTCTCTTACATTGTGCTGTGATTAAATATTTAAATTTAAAAATGCAATCTAATTTGCCTAGCATGTGTGAGGCCTTGGGTTTGATCTCTAACACGACCAAAAAAGCAAAACAAAACAAAAACCAGTCTGACTAAAATATCTATATAAACTATCACATTTTCATTTTTCATATTAACTGGTCAATATTCTAAATATAAGTATTTCTGATCGCTAGTTATAGTACTACATAATATCTAGACACTCTCAGAAGACACAAAAATATAAAAACCGATCCTCCCCTGGATTCTCAGAAAAAACAAAAAATAAATAAATACCAGTCCTCCCCTGGATTCTAGTGATTTGAAGGTATTTCATGGACAAGTGCTATAAAATGAGAATAACAACAAGAACTAAAGTGGATTCCTTTAAGTCTTCCTTAACTTCATTCCTGGGGTTTTAAGTTAATCAGAAATTTAGGGATATGCAATGCTTAAGTGACTGAACATCAAGTGACACCTAAGACCACTACTGTATATTTACAGCATACCAACTTGGGCTTAGACCCACAGTTCAAACAGAAAGATAAAAGACCATCAATAATTTTCCCCAGTTCCTATCTGGGGACTCAATTTTGGAACTGGAGATTAGGCTAAGACAAGACATATTGATGCATATTCATTAAACAGTTAAGAGCTATAGTCCCAAAGCCAAGGAAATAAGTGAAATCCATATAACTGATGAAAATATAGGTAAGGAAGTAAAGTTATCTTAAGGAGACACGAGTCCTTGCCAAACAGGACTTCTAGGCGCCTTGAATGAATGTACTAAGAAAATGTAGGCATTGATCAATTGAGTATAGTTCTTGGAAAAAGACCAATGCACCATCAACTTTTTAGAAGTCTGATCCCTCTCGAAAAACCATACTGAATGCAGAAAACAATGTTAGGAGTTACAGCAAGGAGCATTTAAGAAATTTAGTCTACAGACATGAACATTACTACTCTGAGATGGATGTAACAGGTTATCCCAACCTCATGCCACTGAATATCTGATTCCTCCAACACCCTTTCATCTAATACTTAATAAACAACTTTTTAAATTATTACATGGCTTTTAAAATTCATCTGTCCATAGAAAGAATATAAAATCCAATGAGCTTAAAATCTGAAGTTTGTGATAATTATTTCTCATTGTAAATTCACAGTCTTATATTTAGACTCAAACATTAACATCTTGAACTAATTCACCTCTGATATAGCTCAAGAAAAAAAATATGACTTCTGAGCCTAACAAATAAAGGCCAAATTTTGCACTACATAAACCAAGGTTATCTTGCGCAGCCTCTTGAGTGAGACTATGAGCTGTTGTCTTAGTGTCACATATTCCTTTTCCAATTACATCATATGTTATTACCAAGTGCTGAGCCTTCTTATTTTCTACACTAGAATGCAACATTAGTAAATTAGTGTAATCTATTAATTCTGGTATTTCTACCTGTACAATAAAGATAAATTTCCTCTATATCACAGAATGTGTTTGAGGTTAAAATAAAATAATAAAGGTATTTTATTTTTACTGAGCTTTATACAAATATATTCATATACTAGAAAGAAATTTATAAATTATTTGGAACCTATATAAAATGTAAAATCAGGACTGGGGCTGGGTCTCACAGGTAGAATGTTTGCCTCACACACGAGGCACTGGGTTCAATTCTCAGCACCACATAAAAATAAATGAATACATAAAGATATCGTGTCCATCTACAACTAAAAAAAATTAAAAATAAGTAAAATCAGTTCATGATGGTCAATTTTAGCTAAACTGTTAAATAATAACTAGTTTTGAAAAATGCTAACATTGATATAAAAATCCGTTATCATTTTATTTCCTGATTTTCTATAAGATGAAAGGAACACTCCTCATAAAAGAAAATAACAACACTGTCCAACACCTAATAAGATAACCATAATTCTTCATTCAACTATTAAACACCATAAATTCACAGTTTTCTTTGTTTAGCTTTTTTCAAATTACATAGTTTTAAATCACTTGTTCTATGTTACAAAACTGAGAGCCCTTCAGTCAAGGAAATCTCTATTTTTAGAACTACACCTGAAAGAGTGGGGAATAATATACTTCCTGTTTGTGATTACTACAACACAGGAGGTTTGGAGGATTAGGATAATGAGTCTTTGACTATCAATATAGTTACTTCAGCTGCTCTGACAGAACTACTTCTCAAAGGAATTAATTTTTTTGAAAACTGAGAAATTAAAATATAATAATAAGAACAATAAAAGTATTATTGCTATCATTCAAATAAACAATTTATTTTCATTACTAAAATGAATTACATAAATTTTAGGTAATCTGAAATTATACTGCCTAGTGACAATAAGAAATAATAAAATCCTAGATCCGGACACTTTCAACTTAGGCCTTGATTGTCTTTCTACTCTTACCCTCCAGAAAGACACTTCCAAAGCCTATTGCTTTCTAAGTAAATTACTTTTTGCTCCCTATACATTTTCAACATTTCAGCCTGGGTCTTTATGCCCATTCCACACCCCGCAAAGAATATCCTGCCTATCTCTATTTGTCATGAATTCATAAGCAATTCTCTTGATTACCAAATAGGTATTGAATAGCTGTTCCATATATTATGTTCCATTTATTATACCAATTTATGGGTAAACAAAATATAAATAACACATTATTCCAATTTATAGATCTATCTCAAATATTACCTCCCTGATGATGTCTACCCTGAATCTTTTCCTCATAAATCAGACCTCGTCAAAACATTCATAACACTTGTTACCTGCACTTACTTTTTATTTTGTGGTAACGTGTGTACATGCCGCACCTCTCCATGGGTTCAGTGAAGAAAGGGGACATCTTAAGGTCCGTCATGTATCTTTTGCAAGGGTTACTACAGAATAGGTATTCTGTAAACACCTGCATAATCTTTAAATTGCCTTAGTTGAAAAGCGTACCCTTCTCATAATTTTATTGGAACATTTCCTATTTTTCAAAGAGGAGTCTCTGGAATCAGATAGCTGAGCTTTGAAATCTGGCTCTATCAATACATCACTTCTGCACCTGGATTATTTCCTTTATCTTGCATTATCTTGGTACCATCATTTGTAAATGATAAAGGTACCCTTATCTCATGGGGTTGTAGTGATGATTCAATGCATTAATATGCATAAGAGGCTTTGAATACTGCCTGTTATAGAGTAAGTACTTAATAAGTGCTAGTTAATGCTTTTGTTATCCAAACAATATTCTTTTCTTGGTAATTTCTCAACTTCCTGTAGAATCTTCTAAGTTTATAAAATATGCTGTATTATATGTATTCTCCATCTTCATTATTCCCAGATTCTGTATTTGCCTACTTGCTCAAATTTATTTGAAACCCACAAATCCATACCAATGGTGCTTTCATAGACATTTGTAGACACACACAGAGTGATGGCAAAAAATTTGAGTTACTGTAAAATGATGTTCAGCTACATTCAAACACAGTGATCACACTGCCTTGTTTCAGCTCTCACAGAGCAAAAAAAAAGGACAGAGATGGCAAGGATCAGAGTGAAGTGTAGTGCAAGGAGCTCAGAATTTCAACTCTGGCACCTGTTAATGGGGCAGCTTCAGGCAAATCACATCTAAACTTCAACTTCTCAAAAAAACAAACAAAAAATGAAATCTGCTAGCATGAATTGCTTTTAAGATTAAAGATTACAATCCATGTGATACATTTCCTACCAGGAGCACTTATTGACTAAATAGTTCCCCCAAACTGGAATATAACTCAAGTGAATAAAAAGAATCAACCATATGTTTTTCTAGTTTAAATTTACAAAATTTCTTTTTCAGAATTCTATAATCATGGCTAAAATAAGAAGAAGTACACTTAGTTGGAGGAAAAAGGATAAAAATCCTAGTTATAAAAATAGATTCTCCTGAGAATTTAGTTTAACATAGGCAGATCACTTTTAAGGAGCAGAGTAATGAGTAGTATCATCTTTAAAACTATTACTACGAAATTCTCAATGTTTTTGAAATATATTATTTTATATACTCAAAGAGTTTGTCTCAATTATGAAATTTTGGGTGCATATGCATAAAAAACGATAAACACCTCCATTAAAAACTTTAAAGTTAATTACAAAGCTGCTACAAGTAGGTTGACTTCCTTAAGATACACATACCATTTCATATACTTTAATTTTCTTCTTTAAGAAATTAATTTGCATTTTGAAGTCTTCTTTCTTTTTTTGATAAACTTCTAATAGATGGTCTTGTTCTTCAAGCTGTTGTTTATGAATGAGAATCTGTTGTTTGGCTTGCAGTAAATCTGCATCTGTGTTACTGTGAGTGCTGTTTCGAAGAGTTTCACTAGCCTGAAACTTGAAAATAGAAAGAAACCTCAAAATATTAAATTTTGATGTGACACTTTATTGTACCCTCAGCCCACAGGTGTTCTCTGGAAACTATGCTCACTTCATAGGCTTACGATCTCAGTCAACATGTTTCCATGCCGTCAACATGCTGATAGGTCATGTGCACTTTGGGTAATGAGCCAAAGAATTTACCTTTCACATGATAAAGCTGAGAAAATAGGAGAAATAAGACAGGCAGAGAGGCAGAGAAATATACGGACTGAAAGTTCTTCCTGGATTCTTGATGACTTTTCAAACTCTAGTTCCAATTTCTCTCAGAGTTCTGATTGTATTTCTGCCCTTAAGTTCTATAAACAAGCCTGTATTATTACCTTAAATTCCTCCCTTTTGTTTAACACAATTAGATTATAGTTCCAACTAAAGATAAATGGAATATATCCAGTTGTCAGTCTAGTAATAATTGAGAACCTAATTAACATAAAACCATACCAGGGTTGGAAAAATTAGGGTGTAACTGCAGGTTAAATTTCTGCAAAAATACACCTGATAAGACTTTGTAGAATTTTTAAATAGAGACAGGGAGGAAGTACAAAGAAAACAACAGCAAGAAACTACCCAAGAAGTATAAATTAAATTCTTGATTAACATAACACTTATTCACTAGTTTTTCCAGTACAAATAAGCAAATGGCTTTATAACAGAATTGTTCTAGAAAGTGAAAAAATTTAAAAGTTCGTTATAAAAATCGAGTATGTCTTGTTCTACTTGTAATACTTACTTGTTGGAATTGAATCTGCAATTTTTGACTTTGCTCCGTCAACTCTAAAAATTCTCTCACCATTTTGTCCCTTTCCCTTCTTGCCTGTTATAAATTGGCGGTGAGCTGTGTGATAATACTATCTCTTTGTTTAAGTGCTGCTTCAAATTCTTGTAACTAAAGGAAATCATTGAAAATAATTACATTCCAGGCTTATATTTTACATAAAACTGATTATCATTGTTACAAGCAACTTTTTAAAGAATATGATTCAAAACACATTAGTGGAATTCTTACAATTTGTATGCTATCTCCCACATTTGAGAGCTATGAGCTTTAAGAAATTTGTTTTACTTCCAAATCAATCTGAAAGAAATTAATGTGCACATGCAAAATATTTTCACTTGTTCTGGCTTTTTTATATATCTAATTCTAGAAGCAAATGCCTTTATATTGGGGAGCTCCCCCAATCTGTTACCAGGCAACACCACCAACTTGTTCTTGGAGAGGATGAAACTGAAATCTATTCTGTCATCCTCATTAATATCCCATTTTCATCTTGATTCATAACTGATTACTTACTACAAGAGATGTCACTCTAACTGCAGATAATATTTACAGGGACTTGCTGACATTCTTAATGGGTTTAAGTCATCATTTAAAAAAAATATATGATTTATACCACAATTTTCTTTCAGGCTCATTAGAAAAACATCTGTCCTGAAATCACTAAAGTTATTTTACTCTATCTTATTAAGTTAAATAAACAAAGTAACATATATGTTACCCCTATTAGTTGAATTCTAGGTGTAAAATGGGATTCTTAATACTATGTGCAAGAACCCCATTTTTCTCGTGAATGAGATAATCTTAAGTTAACACCTGTAATTCTCATTAAATAAATAAACTATCATTAAAATTTCCTGGAGGGCTGGGGATGTGGCTCAAGTGGTAGTGCACTCGCCTAGCATGCGTGAGGCACTGGGTTCGATTCTCAGCACCACATAAATGTAAAATAAAGATATTGTGTTCACCTAAAAAAAAATAATTTTTTTTTAAAAAAAATTTCCTGTTTTTGTTTTTGTGAGTAGCAAACAAAGGCCACAGAAGGTAAATGTACCTGATGCAATCCTTCAGTCCCATAGGTGGCCCTCATTTCTTCCAGTTCTCTGTTCAGTACTTCGAGCTCATGTTCAGGTTTCCCAACTAATTCGTTTTCTATCAACTCTAGGCGAGTCTCACTATAGTGTGTGCCTTGTTCAGAATAAGAATCAACAACACCAAATTCTTCTTCCTAAATCAATCCAACATTTTTAATAATTCAGTACTAGCAACATTCCTGAGAGAGGAATTTGAATATTGAATTCCATAGCAAAATCCACTTTAAAACATCACTCTTCACTTTGAAGTTCACTTCTATGGCAATGGGGTTTGCTATTAATGTGATATTACCCCTAAACTGCATATCTTCAAATTTTGTTCCAATTCCATGTTATAATGAAAATGAGGTAACTTTGTTATGTTAAGCAATAAAGAAGATCTAGTAACTTTTATAAATCACATACAGAAAGAATTACATACAGGAGAAAGCTTGGTTAGTAAGTCAAATGGTTTTAAATAATAAAAAATATTAGTATCATGAGTAGTTTTATATACTGTACCATTAATAAATTGGTAGGCTTTCCTGTTTTCACCACATTACAGCAATCATTTACCTGTATAAAAACAATTTCCTGATATATTATGATAGACCAAATTTTATTTACCTAACAATAATATTTTTACTAACTGTGTATCTTTTACGTCTAGGGAAAATGCCTTAATAGCAAAACAAATATGGTAATTATATTTAACTGAAGTATCTAAGAGGCATATCAAATGTCAATCATTCCTCAAACATCTAAGTTCTTACAATGCAAAAGACACTTCCATTTAAGTTAACTGAAGTTCTAAGTGCAGTTCCTATTTAGTCTCCAGAAAGATAACTAAAAGCTTCAAGTTACTAGATCTTCTTTACAAAATGCTTCCTTAAAATTAGCTAAATATATTTTTAAAATTAAGCCTTATTTATTTTCAAATAAAACCATTTACTGGTATAAATTTTATTTAAGGCTAGTAAGCAAGCCAAGGGAAATAAAGAGGTAAAGAACACTCCCCTAAAATTTTTCCTCTGGGGATAGTACTACTGCTAGTCATGCCAATCCAGACAGATGTGGGGGCCTTCTTTAACATATCACCACTTGTCTGTAGAACAGATATTTTGTAGTAAGAGAAAGGAGGATGATAGAATATGTATATAATGTTTAAGGAGTAGGAAATTAATTTCTTATCAATTAATCATTTAATTGCCTTTTTACCACTAAGTGTACAAAAACCAACTTCATTCCTGCCCACATTCCTTCCCATATCTTAAGCCTTCACAATTCTATGTTAATAGAACCCAGGAGAATAAAATTGTTAACATTGAAATATGTAGGACAGACTAGTCAGAATGTCTAGAGTTAGGATTAAGTCTGTATGAGCCATGAAACATTAAAAAGTAAAAATCCTAGGACTGAAGATGTAGCCCAGTTGTATAGCATCTGTCTAGCATGTGCAAGGCCCAATACCCACAACTGCCAAAATAAAAGGGGGAGAGGGTCCTAACTAAGAGACTTTTAAAAAATCAGTTTGATTCATCTACTTTTATTCTAAGAATAATCTCTGAGAAATAAAGCTAAAGGGAAGGCAAAAAAACAACTTTTGTTAACACATTATTGTAATTGGTGAAAAACCACAAGAATGTAGAATACTACTTCTAGATATAAAGTCACTTTGATAATTTTCAAATTGTAATACTTCTAAATTTCAATTAGTTTTTTATGACTCAGAAATGACACATTCTGATTTTAGTACACACTAAAATTTCTATTTTGAAGTAACAGTGTAATAAAATAAATATTTGTAAATATCATCAAAGATAATGTCAAATATCATGTTATCAGTATTACATAAATTATTTATCCAGTATAATAGTTATATCTAATACCTCTATAGCAAATATTCAGTTAGTTCTTCTCTAATTCAGTTTAAACATATTTATAATGCCCCACAATGAGTTGGTTATGATCTATCTCCAAGTATTTTCTGGCCATCATGTTGCCCATTGTAGAGTTGTCTTGAAGTGCCTGGACTGTTATGATCTGCTCTGAGTTCACTGTTCAGCCCTAAGTGCTAGTCACAATGTAGCAGGTTGAAGACAGCCTACTGGGGGATTGTCACAACCTTCATAACTTAGATTCTCAACTTCTTATTTAAAATTTTTTTCATAAGTTTGCAGAAGAGTTCTCAAACTTCACCTTACTCTCCTCCATTTCATTCTTCTCATCCTCATCTTTAGTTAGTTGCAGGCCTTCCCACCAAATTCCCCAAGCTACAGCATACAACACTCATCAATATACAAACTGAAAGCCCTGTTTCTCCACTCCACAAAAGCAGAGTTGCTATCTTATCTTTGCTCTCATCAGTGATGAGACCTGAGTCTCCTTCAGGCAACAGACATTTTTGACAGAAAAGTGATCTCACCTCCAGACTGGGAGGTATGATAGTCAAGCAGCTCAGAAAGGCATCAGTAGTTATTGGGAGTCCTCAGAGCTTCTAGGTTTTAGAGAGTTTAAGAGAATGCCTCTGACATTTTTTCCCTGTAGTTTTCTTTATTTTGTGCCAGCTCAGAAAAAAGCTCAAGGCAAATTTTAACAATGTCTTTGTGAATGACTTTCAAGACTTTACTCTGCTGGAGCATTTTCTTGGGTGATGTTCAGAGGCAGGTCCTCAGAGAACCACACCATGGAAAAAGTTCAGATAATTCTGGTTTGCAAGTACAAGGCTAGCCTGAGCAACTTAGCAAGTCAGTTTCAAATAAAAACAGCTGGGAATGTAGCTCAGTGTTAGAGCGCCCTTGGGTTCAATCCCCAGTAACAAACACACACCCACACTCAAACAACAAAAATAAAAACTGTAATATGTTAATTTAAGTACATGGTTTTTCGAGCTGGGATTGTGGCTCAATGGTAGAGTGCTTGCCTAGCATGGGCAGGACCTGGGTTTGATTCGCAGCACCACATTAAAAAATAATAATAAAATAAAGGCATCGTGTTGTGTCCATCTACAAAAAAGAATCATATTCATTCTCTCTCTCTCTCTCTCTCTTAAAAAAAGGACATAGTTTTTCTATTAGAAGCCTACAATAAATTCAGACTTATGAAATATACTAAGTTGCTTAAACATTCAGAATAAAGAATAATTTTTCATGTACTCTAAACTTGGGAGCAAAGAAATGACAATCATATCTAAAAAGAATAAGATAACAAAGTGATACTTATTGCAAACATATAAAGAAGGCAGGTATTTCTTAAGAGACCAATGCCTATTTTATAGTTTATCACCTAAAATAAAAATCATCATTGTCAGGCATGGTGATGCACACCATTAATCCCATCTTCTCAGGAAGCTGAGACAGGAGGATCACAAGTTCAAAGATAGCCTGGGCAACTTAGTGAGAATCTATCTTAAAATAAAACTGAAAAAGGGCTGGGAATGTAGCTTGGTGACAAAGTGCTTTCCTAGCATGTACAAGGCCCTGAGTTTAATGCCCAGTAACACACATGCACACGCACAACACTACAGCAACATTAATTCCAATAAACATTTATATATATATATATATATATATATATATATATATATATATATATATATACACATACATATACACATATATATACACACACTAGTATTCAAACATTTTTAAAACCATTACTATAAAAATCATACTAATTATGAAATTTTTACTGTGCTAAATGGCTCTTAAAATGGTCATGGATCCTACAAATGCAGACTCACTTTCCTAAAAAACAAAATAGGGCTGCTATATAATTAAGGATAAAGCAATTCAAACAGTTAAGACTTTAGCTAACCACTGGAAAAAGATACAGCAGTCAAATATAATTTTCAGTTTTTCAATCCATTTATATTATATTATGTTACCTTAAATTATATTAAATATATACAGAAGCATATAAATTTATAAGTAATAAAGTACAAACAATCAATAATTTCAAAAAATATCAATTTTATCTCTGACATTTTTAATTGGGATATGTTAGTCTTACCTCCGAAGTGTAATCATCTGCTGTGGTTGAAATCTCACTTTCTGGCTACAGCAAAAGTAAAACATGATTACAATTATGACATTTTTCCCCTGCTAAATATCGTACTTTACAAAAAAAAAAAAAAAAATCCTGCTTTACTAAGATGTTGCTGTTAGTAACAATGATAGAAAATTCACAGAAATACTATTAAAAAACTAGTAAAAATTATCCAAATCTTTAAAATTTCATTTCATTATGAATTATAATGACTTATAATAATGCATATAAAATTTATCACAAGGCATTGTTATAAATACAAAAGTACCAAGAACTTTTACATATATAGTAGATGTCATCTGTAAGCCAAAAGCATCAAAGACACCATTCCTCTAATTCATGTAACTCTTTTAAATAAAAGTAAATCCTTAATATGCCATCAGAAACGTTCAAGTTTTTTAAAAGAATCATCAGTTCTTGATGCTAAAAAGTCAATGACTTTGTCAATCTTCCCTCAGGTGGATGTTAATGACTTTTCACTGCCACTACTTTCTAGTTAGAGGTAGAATGTTTTAAAATCTGGATGAATACTTACATCAACAGAAAAGACCTGCTCATGCTTAAGCATTTATTCATTGTTTAGAGTTCTCATTATTGTGGATTCAGGCATCATGGCTGATCCAACACCCTGAGAACTATTTATGAACATCTCCTCACTCTTTGATTGATCAATATTCAAGCCATGAACATCATTTTTACTGCTTGAGGTTTTTCTTCTTTTTTGGCTTCTTATGAGGGTTTTGTCCATCCAGTCAAGCTCTTCTTTGTCGAAACTGGGCAAGGTACAGGAAAAAAGTATCATTAATATCAATGATAATTTTTCTTTGGGATCACTTTCTTTAAAAGATCAAACTATCACCAAATTAAAACGATGATAATAATATAGATGACTTCACAGTTTCAGAATAACTATTGGATTGAATATTCGGGTTGTAAAGGTTGTAAAACTAGGTACTTGAGAATGAACTTATTAAATATTGAGGGGTAAGAAATGAACATATTAAGTCTAAAGAAGAGGAAATCAGCTGAGTTAAGGGAAAAACTATTCTATAACTACAATAGGGAAATAGAGGGACTCTCATTCACAGTATAATCTCTGGATTTAAGATTATATGAAAATACACACAAAAACAAGGAGCTCCAAACACACTTGTTCTGGTCTACTACTTTATACAAAAGATATTGTCTATATTTATCTTTTATACAAAAAAGATAATTAGCCTATTAGCTATACAAATGCTCACTGCAACCATATTTATAGTGGGAAAAACTTACAAGTAACTTAAAATTTTAAACAGCAGTGTTTTCTACCCTTTATCACTTGTCTGTCCTCATCAGAATTTGTACCAAATCCTAGTCATCGATACGTTATCATTTACTTAACATATTTTAAACAGTGTATTTTCTTTAAATTTATTTTAAAAGGAGATGTAATCTCTGGCATAAATTGAAAGTTAATATCACTTGTTATTTCTTTTAAGAGATAAGTTGAAAATAAAAGAAATGATAAATCTATTATTGAAATTTTAGTAAGAGGTTGCTGAAGGCTATGAAAAAATGGACAAAATAAAAGACTGTTAAAGAGAGACAAGCATCAAACAGATTTTCATTATCATAAGCAGAAAAAAAACTGAAAAAGGTAAAAACTTTCTTACTATACTATCCAAAGTTTTTTAAGACCTAAAATATTTTCTTACCACCTAAAATCAGAAGTACACATTATATACCAGGTAACACTAGAACTAATTATGGTGAACATATATTAAAAATGCCAATGCAAGCAATTGCTATTAAAGACTTTGTAATATAATAGCAAGTATAAAGTAGTATTGTAGCATATCTATTTCTTTTCATGAAAGGAAAATTACACTTCATTTTTTAAAAGATAAGGCAAGTCTCATGTTTACATTTGGAGTTCAGATTACAGGTATTTTTCCTATTGCTCACTTACATTTTATTTATTTATTCTTAAGAATTTTTTTTGATGGACACAATACCTTTATTTTATTTATTTTTATGTAGTACTGAGGATCAAACACACAGGCTTGTCTGTGCTAGGCAAAGGATATATTGCTGAGCTATTACTGTATTTTTTTTAAATACAGTAAGTTTTCTGATTTTTTTATAAAGCAACTACTGACAGACTTAAATTTAATTTGAGCTCCTGAATCACTCTTAAGAGGAGAAAAAAGAAGACCTCATGTAAGTTCCTTTCTGCCTTAAAAAGAGGAAACATATGCCTAGAATTACCATAACTCATAACCAGACCAATTACAAAGACAGCAAATAAATTTCTTATTATCTGAAGTATTAAAGCAATCTTGCTAATGTTACTATCAAAATATGTGGCAAATACATTATTTATAAATAACATTTTATACTTAAATTATCTGTTGTAGATGAAGAAAAACATATAAACAAGTTCTATTCCCTTAATAAAGATATTTAATTCATAAGTCAGAAATAGCTCATGATTATACTTACAGAGTATAAAAATATATCACATTTAACATTTTTCCCAGTTATTTAGTAACTACCCAGTGTGTTGAGGAACAGGTGCAAGACCAGTTGCCTCTATTTTCTCATTATTAAGCTGCTGGAATGTACTTGAACTACTTGGAGCATAGTAGATCATTCTTAAAAATAAACTAACTATAATATTGGCAAATACTTTATCTATAAATAGAATCAGAAATCCAGGAGCATTATTTAAAAACATCCCTTAGAGAGAATGCAATGCCAAAAAATAAATACTAATAATAACATTTATAATATTTATACTCAATTTCAGAAACTTCTTGAAATATCACGTTTCTGCATCAGAATATATTTAGTCAGCAAAATTTATCAAGGCAAAGATGAAGATTTTGCTTAAAATTCCAAGTGTTAGATTATATCAATAATTTATCTCTAATATTTATTCAAATATAAAATATATAACAAAGAAAAAAATTATTAACTTTGCATTATAGAAAGAATGACTTAGATATGGGGATGTGGCTCAGTGGTAGAGTGCTTGCCTAGCAAGCACAGATGGCCCAGGTTCAACCATCAGCACAAAATGAAAGATAGATAAATAAAGAATGGAAAGTTTGATTTAAACAACAACAACAACAACAACAAAATAACAAAAAAACCTCCAAAATACGAATATCTGTTATTTAATGCAAAAAGAAGCACACAGATATGGAATAAAAAGTAGAAATAGTTCCATTATAGTATTTAGAATGAATCACTTGTACAAACGTAATTAAAGATACTGTTCTAGGCCTATACTACTCATTATATGAGTCATATTATTTTTTCAGAAAAATTAACCAGAAGGTAAACCCCATGAGGGCAAGGACTTTTTTTTCCTCCCTACTTGTATATATTAAAAGCCTAGAGCAATATTAAATAAATATATGTTGAATTTTTTATCTATTTTTTTAAAAGATGTTAGAGTCTGTAAACAAGTCTGGATGGGCACCTGGCATTTTGCCAGAGGGAGTGGTTTGTGAAATAATGACAGTGAGCCATTAAGTGTGGAGATTCCTGATTGGTTGACTGCTGTATCTAGTTTATGTTAATTAGATAAGCTGTGTGGAATGTATAAATATCGCTCCTGTCCTAGAATAAACGGCTCCCATTCCTGCTGTATCAACATACACAAGCTGTTCGTCATCCCCCGGCTAGTTTTCTGCAACCGGACTGCGGCAAAGAGAGAGAGAGAGAGAAAGAGAGAGGGAGAGAGAGAATTTTAATATTTATTTTTTAGTTATCAGCAGACACAACATCTTTGTTTGTATGTGGTGTTGAGGATTGAACCCGGGCCACATGTATGACAGGCGAATGCGCTACCACTTGAGCCACATCCCCAGCCCCTATGTTGAATTTTTTAAAAGGATAATTTATATTTTATTGAAAAGTCACCACACTAAGCAAGATCATATAAAAAGCATACCTAATTCTACTTTATTAAAATGTTCCGTGGTTTCAAAATTAAAATGAACAATTTTCAAATTACTTGAATCACTCTTAAGAGGTGAAAGATAAAAGAATGAGACGAAGTGAATTTCTTTGTTCCTTAAAAAGAGGAAATATATGATTGGAATTACTGTAACTATTAAATAGACCAACTACAAAAATGGCTAATAAATGAATAAGAACATAAAAAGAATCCTTCTCACTATAACCTCCCTCTTCCACCAAGAAAACCAAAACAGAACAAAAAGTTTCTCATAAAAAATAATATCCATAATAGCTTTCTGGTAAGACTACTGTTTTATAAATATGTGAAAGGAATAAGATTGTATCATGTGTTCAGTTATTTATAACTAGTTTTATTTTAAATTTGAAAAATGGCAAGCTAGCAGATAAGCAAAAAAATCTGAATCAATTAGATAACCATCTGATACTGAAATGATGCACTTTAAATTACTGAGAAAACATTTATTCTAAAACATGCTGAAAATTCAGACTACAGTCATCTGTGTTTGTCATTTGGAACCCAATTATAAAAGTGTTAACATATGCAGTCACAGAAATAGTTGCAAGATTTACTGGAAAGATATTATGTTCACATATTTATCTTTCAAAAGTAGACCAGATCACAAGTAAATGTCTTATCTTGACCAGAACATGAATAAACACCTGAATATAAATATATTGAGTTCCTTAAACTCAATATTTATAATTTTATAAATGATCATTCTCAATAAAACAATACATTTTCAAAATGTTATATATAAAAACATGCCAAGTTTTTATAATGTTCCTTCAAAAATAAATGACTAATTGAAGTCTGTTTAGTTTTTTGTGTGTACATTGACTATTTACTACATGCCAGGCACTGTGCTAGACATCAATGAAACACATGGCCCCAAAAGTAGAACTTCAGAGTATAATGCCAAACTCTATTATTAAATGGACTGAGAAATAAGGGTTAGAGCACAATTTCTTAAGCCTGGCAATCGTTCATATATACATATATGGACAGCGAGAAGAGAGAGAAGAGGTGTATTGTGTTATAGGAAACTGTATTGTCCTGATTTTCTTTAAAAAGGACTTCTGAAAGAGATGTGTTGTAGTTTTATGCCTGGAAAGCATAAAAATTGGATTTGTGTCAGGTTGTAAGTATATAGTTCAGTTATTTAACAAATACTTATTGACTGCCTATCATGAGCTATGACAGGGCATGTAGTGACAAATAACACATATGAACTCTCATGAATTGTAATCCATTAAGGAAGATAATATTAAACAAATAAAGAAATATATACATTCAAGATATAAAAAGTGCTTTGAAGAGAAAGTATATGCATTAAAGACAGCATACAATGGAAATTCAATTTGTGGGACTGTAGGGAGAGGTCAGAAAATATCTTACTGAGAAAAAAATGTAGAAGCTGATATATAAAAATCAATTTGTTTGGGGCTGGGGTTGTGGTTCAGTGGTAGAGCGCTCACCTAGCACATGCGAGGCCCTCAGCACCACATAAAAGTAAATAAACAAAATAAATGTATTATGTAGAAATAAAAATATTTTAAAAAATCAATGTTACCTGATCAATATTATAATCAGTGGCAAAACAAAACAGAACTAGATTATCTGACTCCAAATCCAACCTTTCATTATACTAATTTGCTTTCTATGTATTTTTAGGTCCTTTTTCATTGTATTTCACAATCCTAGCACATTAATTTTAAAGCATGAACAAATGAAATTGCCAAACTGACAAGTGGTTTTTGATAACAGGAAAAACAAATGTGAAAATGCACATACCTCGAAGAGAATGTTACAAAAATATGTAATCTGGTAATCTCTATAGTATTTAAAAATAACTATAAAAAGTGATTTTTATGTTTTTCCTGTAGAAAATGGAAGAAATACCAAATAATTTTAATTATGGTGACTACTTGTTCTTTACAGGGCTGTCATTAAGCCTTTTTAATATTTCTTTATGGATGATAAACAAGAAGCTATATAAACTATCACAAAAAAACTTTGGTGGCCTAACCATGGAAACAAAAAGATTATAATGACTAACCTAAAAACCAGCTGAAGAAGGGGAAATGAGAGCAAAGATAAAAGCAACACTTTAGGATGCTCTGAATCATATTTTCCAAAATAAAAAAAAAGGTACAAACCAGGCCTAGTAGAATGCCTGTAGTCCCAGCTATTTGAGAGGATGAGGCAGAAGGACCTCCTGAATGTAGGAGTTTGGGGTCAGTCTCAGAATCAACAAGACACACACCCCATTAAAAAAAAAAAAAACCTGTAAGAAAAAAAATAGTGCTAAATAAAACTAAGGAAATCAAGAATGGAAAAGACCATAAGACTTTAAATCATTGAGCAACCGAACCTATTTTTAGCCTATAATCTCATTCAATTCGATCACCTTCATGTTTAAAAAGAAAACAGATTCTGTAGCTTAAGGAATCATCTTAATTTTGTGTACTTCATGGCCTGGGTATACAGACAACCCAAATATTTCTTGAATTTCAAAACAATATGGAATACATATAATATAGTGCTGAGCTGTCATATAGTACTAGCTATGTGACAGTGGACAAGCCACTTAACATCAGGAGAATTCAGTTTCTTCAACTGTATAATGAAGAGATACATTAGAAGGATCATTTAAAGTTTCCTCCAGGTCTTGGGGTTTTTTGAGAAAATTTTTCAATTATTTCCTTTCCTTTCTCCTTTCTTTACCTGCAATTCTAAGGAAACCAGCATTTTACTTATGAAAATTTGTAAACTGTTGCTTGAAAATACAAGTCAACAAAAAGTATATAGCGATTACTAAATAATCCCAACTGAAAAATGGTATAGGATACAGAAAAAGTGGAATGATTCAGTGTTCAGAACAAATCACATCTAAGTACATAAAATTACCAAAACATTATTTTATTCTCATGTTATTAAGTATCATTCAGAACAAATTACTAGAAAGTTCCATAAAGGAGGGGATTTTTAATAAAAATCAATCATTATACACTCCAAGTCTAGAACAGTGACTGCATATAAGCTCTGAATAATTGCTGAATTTTTAACAACTGATTTTTTGTGAAAGAGGCACCTCTAGGCATTAATTATTGGCATTATTTCTCAGAACTTCAGAACTCCTACATAGTTTCTTTAACCAAAAACAAACAAACAAACAAACAAAAAAAACCCTAAGATGATACATTCAGGTCCATGGCTACACATGGCTATAATTACTTAATGCAATGTAATGTTATGCAGCTGTCAAAAAATATTTTCAAAAAATTCTAATGTGGGAAAATGTTCTCAGTATAAAGCTGGGTAAAATAAGAGCACAAAACTGCATAAAATGAATCAAGTGGAGTTTTTAAATATATTTGTGCATATAAACAAACTATTAAAAATTAAAACAAATTATTAAAAATAATTACTTGTAGATTATGAGACTACAGGTAATTTTTTTCTTCTTTGAAAGATCTTTACTGCCTTCTACCCCTACATATCTTTAAGGAATATTCACTGATAATATTATCATGGCTCCATGTGTTACTATAACTACTTTTTATGGTGCCTATGTTTTCCATTTACATCTGCTTATTTTATACATATAGATGCATGTAAGTATATGTGCATACACAGAGCGATCTCTGTATCTAATATGCACATATAAACATATACAACAAAAAATTTAGGTCATGAAACAATCTTTTTAGTTTCTTACATGAATCAATACAATGATATTAGCACTAGAATACCAAGACAGAGTGAGGAACAAAGTGATAAATGCTAAAGCAGTGGCTACAGTTTCATTTTGGAGTCTCATTTCATTTTACTATCACATTGGTTCCTATGTTTATGATGAAAACCAAGAGTGTTTTCTTTTTAGCCTGAAGTCAACTGAATCCAGTACTCCTGGCTCTAGGGCAATCCAAATCAATGTGAGAGTTTCATTTCAGATGCTTGATAGAAAATGTCTAGCAAGAATATCATTTACAATTGCTGCTTGGGATAGTATACTCAATCTTTGTATGCTTATGTCTCAGGCTGTCTTCTCCCACCACTGCCATTCCACCACCATTCCACCTTCAATAATAACTATTTTCTTAAAGAATAATAAAACTATATACCTACTAGAAATCACATCCAAAAGAGTATTATTCAGATATCACCTACCTCTGCTTCATTTCACTGTCATGCAGGCTATTTTATTATCTATTAATTTTTAAGTCTAGGTTATAAATGATTCCTTCTGGTAAGCATATAGTTTTGGCAGGAAATATCAACTCAAAATACAAGAACTGTCCTGGGGTTGGCTCAGTGGTAGGGCACTTGCCTTGCACATGTGAGGCACTGGGTTTAATCCCCAGCACCACAGGAAATAAATAAAGATATTATGTTCATCTACAACTAAAAAAAAATAGAAAAAAAATAAAAGAACTGCTACCTCTGTTCAGGTCAGTGATCCATGTTAATGGTCAATGGGTATCCAGTGTTCATCATTAGTTCCCAGGGATGTCTGTTTGATGATTTATATAATGAAACCATGTAGATAATATTAACAAATATAAGTTTTGCTTTTTTCATTTTTTTTAATTTTTTAGTGGTAGATAAACACAATTCCCATTTTATTAATTTATTTTTATATGGTGCTGAGGACTAAACCCAGTGCCTCATACCTGCTAGCCAAGTGCTGTACTACTGAGCTACAACCCCAGCCTCACCAGGTTGCTTTTGATTTCACTCCCTCTTTCTACCTCATTTTCAAAGACACTCTCTAGTACTCAAGGACTAAGGGAACACAGGATTCATGATTTCTATCGACCTCTAAACCCTTGGTACTTGCAGACAAAACCTAACACAATAGAAGTATTTGTAACAGTAACAAAACTGGAAATGACCTAAATGCTCACTGATGAGAATGGACACTGAGATAAATTTCTATAATGGAATACTATTGCAGGAGTGAAAATGCTCTAATGATATTGAAGAAAAGGAAAATCACTGAAGACTTCACATAATTACACCACTAAGTTCAAAAACAGAAAACTAAGTATAGTTTATGTACACATATGTGGTATAAAAAGCAAGGTGATGATAAATTCAGAACTATAGTTAGCTTAGGTGCTAGGGGTGGAATTAGATAAAGATTTTAATGCATTGGTACATGAATGTTTTTAATCTAAGTGATAGATGTAGAGGTCTTTTTTTCACTTGTTTTAATATTATATATATATTTACCATGCATTCTTCTGTAGGTGAAACACTGAAGTACTTTTAAAGTATGTAGAACTTCCTTCTGAGGGAACTGGCCAGTACTTACAACTTCTACCATCCATGACATCTGTTTTCACCCTCTTTTGATAAGAGGAGTGAATCAATTAGATTCTTCTCTTGAAAGTAGGGAACAAGGAAGTAGCAGAGCTGTCCAGAAAGGTTATAGAGAAGAGATATCTTGTATGAAGGATTCTAAAATTAGTGCATAATTTGTTCCTCATGTAATTACAGCCACACCACTAAAATGACCTCTAAATTACAGTACACATGATCATCCTACAAGATAAATTGCAGCCCAAGACACTTTTCTCTATATCCAATACAGCCAGTTTTCTTTCTGGCATTAAATAATCCTTACAGAAGCACACCAAGTAAAGTACCTGGCTTATAAGAAGTCATAATATATAATCACTCAAGTATTGCAAAATCATGCAAAGTGGCTCTATCAATGGGTTTTAAACTTTTCTGCTCTTTAAAATAGTGAGACTTTCTGATTTTGGCATGGGGTGTGTTCTAAACAGTAAAAGGAATTTTTAAAAAGCTTACCAGGACCTTCGAGTGTACAGCAAAATTTGGGAACCACCGGATAGTGGTTTATTTTATGAGATTTGCTTTCACTGTTTATATATTGGGTTTTTTTGCCTTTAAAAAAATTTTTTTAAATGTATTTAATGAGAAACCATTCCACTATATAGCATAGGTTTGGAAATTCATCCTATAATTTTTGTTCATACACAAACTGATGTGTAAATAAAGGAAGTTAATATACAAAAATATGGAAATGAGATAAGAAATGGTGGCAAGAATAGCATCAATTTTCCATGGCTTTTCAGATTCTCTGAGGCCCTAATACACTTCTCCGTCTTTCCTCTAAAATCTCTGCATTTTTACAACAAACATCTCTTACCAAATCTTAACTAATCTTAGTTTTTGTTTTGAAACAAGGAAGTCCTACCAGAATTAGACTGTTTATATTCAGCGATCTTAATCAAATCAATACTTCATTTTAAAAAAAATGATAGTTTTAGTGCTTCATTTGTACAACAGTAAACACATACCTACCACCTGGTGGCAGCATACCTACCTAAAAAATAATAAATTATTTGGAAAGAACCCTTTCAGAGGTTAAGATATAACACACTTAAAAAAAAAGTTTTCTGCTATATTTAGGTTAAAATTCATACTACTTTTAAGTGATACATACAGTCCCTCATTATCTGATCCCAGCATATTTCTCTACTCTAGTTTTCTGCTATATAGCGTTAATCTTCTAAATTCCAACATGACAATGATTTTAAGAATGGCTAATAATTCTTTAAGACTTTTTACAGCCTGACAAAATTCTAAAGTATTTTATACTAAAAGGCTAAATCTTCACATCAACCCCAGTATCAACATTTACAGATGAGTTACTGAGTTACAGAGAGGTTAAGTATAACTTCATAAAGACATATAGCCATAAATGACAAAGTCACACTTGATCCCAGACAATCTGGGTTAGCCACTATAGGTTATACTTTTCTCAACAAAATTTTTGAAAAATTTCACTCAGATGTCTCATAAGGAACTTCTAATACAAAATATTCCAAACTGATTTCCCATTCTTGCCTGAAGTCAACAACTGAAATTGTTCTTCTTTTTCTCTTAGTAGTAACACCAACCTTCTATCCATGTTCTCTCCTTTACCAACCAATCACATTCTGATTTTATACTCTCTATATTTCTTGATTATCCCTACACTTTCACTCCTATTTCACTGTCTCAATTGTAGTTCAACAGCCTCTAAATAGTTTTACCCTCAAGTCTATCCTCCATACAGCTGCAAAATGGATCAATCTGAAACTCAATCTTTTTAAGTATCAGCTAAAAATAATTTTTTAAATGCAAGAATTTAAATGAATGAATGTATATGTAACCATATTACTCCTTGTCTTAAAACCCATCAACATATCCCACAACCTTCAGGATAAAAATCTCCTTAACATGAAATTCAAGACCCTCAGGATAGAGCCCAGACCTACCTTCTTTAGCTTCATCTCTTGCCCTATCTTGCTTATACCTTTATACTCCAATAATACCAAGCTCTTGTACACCTTCCCCCAAAGAAGTCAAACTGTTTCACACCTCGGTGCTTTTCTCTTCCTGTCTCATTTTCCTGAAGTTTCTACCCACACCTCTCTCCTTTTTCACCAAGTTTTTCTCAAAACTTCAAGGCTTCATTCAGAGTTTATCCATGCAAGAAGCCTTCTCTAACTGCCAAATGGAATCAGATATTCCTTCCTTGTATTTTTCATAGAGCCAGAATTATATTACATTCCTAAATTTATAAATATCTGTTTATATTTCTGCCTACTACTAACTAAATGAATCTTGTATTTAGCAGATTCCATGTCTTTCAAATTCTACAGTCTAGCACAAGATATAACAAGCAATAAGTGCATAAATGTATTTATCAAATGAGTAAATAAATGATTATCTGCACTTCAATTACTGTATTGTGGTTGACTTTCTACTCTATTAGAATGTGAAAATATTAGGTGCAGGCCTGTGGGTTTTTTTTATCTCTGAATCTTCACCGACTTGCATGGAGGTCAAATAAATATTAAATAGATTAGTAAGATGGAAAATACCTGAGTAACAAATGAAATGAACATTTTAAGATCAAGACAGTGATAATGTACAGAATCAACTTGAGGAAATTAACAGAGTCAAAAAAAAGCACATAAAAGGTGAGTTAGGCCTGATTTTTTTTAGGGAGTGAGATAGGAATAGAATGAGGCAGATTTTGAATTTAAAAAAAAATTAGGTTTGGGATTTGGCTGTGAGTATAAAAAAATAATCCCATAATGTTCAAAGGATTTTTCAACCAAGATGCATCCCAAAATAGACACTACTGTGCATAGAAAATATGATGGTGCGTGAGACAGAGAAAACTTAGAACATTAAAACAATTTAAGTTCATATCCTAGGAAAAAAATAAGTATAGATTCTTCTTTCATAAAATTAAAATCTTGAAATAATATAAAATATTATTTCATCCTTTTAATTTACAAAAAATAAATATCATATACAAAAATAAATCTCAAATTAAACTTTTTCTGTCAAACTTTATTTTAAAAATTGGTATTGGTTGTTTGAAGCAGAAAAAGTTTGAAAGTCATTAGAAATACTCAGACATGTAGTTCACTAAAAATGAATTTATGCAAGTCAAAAGTAAACATTAGTTTGACAAATATAAAAGATTTCACACCAAAAAATTTTTATCTATTAGTAGAATATAGAATTTCTGTGACTTTTAGCTAAAACCCATTATTTCATTTAAAAAATATCCTCCTAGTGCACATTTGTTAATGCAGTTTTTACACCTTTTCTAATACCTTGATCTTTAGAGCATCTACTAATTTATTTAACTTTCAAGGAATCAACATATACACATGCACTCAATAAAATATCAATGATGCGGGAAGTTAACTGAGATCATTGACCACACCTATGGCAACAACAACTCCCCACATCCCCCTCACACATTAAATTTGATTCTTGAACTAGTATTTTATTTATAATTGGTTCCTTTTTCTATCTTCCCTGGGGAAAACAACTAGTAAAGAAACACCAACTTGAATAAAACTGAGACCTCTGAGTAATAAATAAAACCTAATTACTGAACCCCCACAATGAACAATCCTTAGAAAACAACAAGGAATTGTACAGTATATGCAATATCAAGAAATAGAAGGCCTAGCAAGCATGAGCCTCTGGGCTCAATCCCAGGGTTGCTGAGGGGCTAGGGAGTGGCTAGAGAAAGAAACTGTAGATCTTGTTAGTTTTTCAGAAATCTGTAAGTCAGAAAATCTAATCAATCAATACAATTTATAAAGTCAAATTTTTAAATAGGACTTTGTATAATATATAGAGTAGTTCTGAATCATCAAAATAACTTGAGGCTCTAAAAAATGATCTCTAAAAGGGGAAACACATCAACACACACACACAAATCTTAGAATTACACAAAAAATTTAGATTACGTAAAAATCAGAGCAAACAGTAACCCGAAAGAGGACAGCAAATGCAAACAAGAATTACATTGTTCGTGTAAGATAAAGGAATTTTACATAGAACAAAAGAATATAGATTTAAATAAATAACCTAGGCAAAACTACTCCTGGAACAATGCTAAATTTATAAACAGTCTTAACATTTAGCACTTTTGAACAGTGTAAAACCCATGAACAAATTAACCAAGCTTTAGGAGGTGTACCTAAATGGGCATTAAATATCCTAAGTTCTATTTTGGTGAAAACTACCACATAAAGTAAAAGGGGAGTTGATATGACAATAAAAATCCTTTGTACTATGTAGAATACATACACATGTCTATAGTGTTCACACAGAAAAATGACAGGGCTTTTTGTTATGGAAGACTAAGTCATTTTTCCCCCAAAACTGATATGTATTGGTAATTATCAAGCCAAAAGGCCAACAGGTGCCCATTTGACCAGCTGGTCAAGGAATGGAATGACTCACTGCACCACAAAAAACTCAAACTTCACCATCACGCTGTAATCAACTCACCATCAGCTAATTCAAAGGAAGTACCAGTTTAAATTTTGGTGAGCCAAACAAGCTTAAAAAAAAAAAAAGAGAGAGAGATGGAAGATAATCTCACTGGAAATGTGTATTTCTGTCTGCTCCTCTCTTGTACATGATCATACATGCTCTCTCCCTTGATATATATATATAAATTAAAAGTACAAAGTCAAACAAGAAGCAAGGTAAATATCAGGAGAAAATTTACTATTATAAAGAAATTTATCATAGTTAGAGTTTTAACTAGATATCAAAAATAGAAGTATTTTTCCTAACAATAAATTGTAAGTGATTTTTTTTCAGAAAGTGTAATAGAAGTATAAAAATTTATGCTTAAAATATATTTCTATTATTTTAGAATAATGCAAATAATCTGGTTATATGTCATAAATTTTTAACAAAAGATGGTGTAGAATTTTATAAAAGGAGAAAGATTTTGTCAAATATGTTACTCCACACAAGACTAAGCAGCTAAGAGTAGACACAAGATTATCTATTTTGGTGCTGAAAAATGTAGAGTTTTGAAAATGTATGGGTTACAAGATAGTATATACATAATATTTTCAAATTTCTTTGTAAACAAAGAAAATCTTATTAACATAAAATGAAAGTAACAAAAAAGAAAGCAAAGAAATATAGTGTAAAAAAAGATTATTAAAATAAAAACAAATGTTAACTATCACCACAATAAATATGAATGTATTACGTACCCCATTTGAAACACATTAATTCTCCAATTAAATTTTTAAAGTTTTTCTGTTAGTCAGTTATTTTGCTGCTGTGACTACAAGACCTGACAAGAACAATTTACAGAAGGAAAAATTTGTTTGGCATTCATGGTTTCAAAGGTCTCATTGAATAAGCAACTGACTCCATTACTTTGGGCTCTAGGTAAGACAGAACATCATGGCAAAAGTGTGTCAAGAAGGAAAGCAGCTCAGGAGATGGTGAGCAGGAAGCAGAGAGAGCTCTGTTCACCTCCTGATGAACAAAATATAAACCCAATGCATGTCCCCAGTGATCTGTCTCCTCCGGTCACACCATACCTGCCTATAGAAATAGCCTATTTAATCCATATTAGTGGATCAATCCAGTGTTAAGGTTAAGGCTAATATAATCCAATCATTTCACCTCTGAAAATTTTTGTATTATATAACATGTGAGCTCCAAAGAATAACATCTACCAGTGGCCCCTGAAAGCTTATGCCCATCTCACAATTCAAAATATATTTAACCCATTTCCAAGGGTCCCTGTGGTCTTATCAACTCCAGCATTATTCACAAATCCATGTCCAGTGTTTCCCAAGACTCAAGGCAAACGCTTACCATGAGCCTAGATCAAAAGCAATTTACCTATATCCAAAATATAATGGCACAGAGTAAACAATTAAATTCTGCAAGGTAGATATAGGGTCATAGAGTAAAGTTTTGAGACCAAAGTAACACCAAAATACAGCTGGGCTAACAATCCTGTAGCCTCATGTCCAGCATGTGGGGCACATGGTATCATGATATTTTCTCCAAATGTCTTGTATAGCTCCACTCCAATAGTCTTGCAGGTGGGAACCCACATTACCTTTCTCTTAGCTTGTTTCTGCTCAAATCTTGCACATTTCCTTCCAATAGTGCTGGCATCTTTTGATCTCAGGAATATCCACTGCAGGTTTGGCTTCCTTCTCACATCATTATGTATCACTTTCTCAGGAGCAGTGCACAGGGACACTGATCCTGTTGTACCTTGCCTGGTGTCCCAGGCTTTCCTTTGAAATGTTGGTGGAAGCTT
Source organism: Callospermophilus lateralis (assembly GCF_048772815.1). Taxonomy (NCBI): domain Eukaryota; kingdom Metazoa; phylum Chordata; class Mammalia; order Rodentia; family Sciuridae; genus Callospermophilus; species Callospermophilus lateralis. Next base: position 238,639 of record NW_027513019.1, read on the forward strand.
CCATGACCAACACTATCAGAATAAGCACCACATGATTAATGTCAATGTCTGCATCATCTCAAGCAGTAGCCAAGCCTCTGAGGACCATGGCTGCATCAGCCTCTGAGTGTCTGGCCAGCAGAACTCAGTGAAACAATTGCTTAGCCCCTAACATACATCCACCCCCAGACCCCTGTGCAAGCAGGTTCTTCCATGTTCTCTTCTCAAAGGAATTTTTACTTTTATATCCTTGAGCCTGAAATCAGTGTTGTTTTGTCAATTCTGAAGATTCCTTCAAGCCATGTTATCTATGTTTCTGTGTAAAGTGCTTAGCAGTGTCTCTTTGGTGGCTGTAATCTCTTTAACAATTACCTGTTCTTTAGCCCCAGATTTGCTGGAAATTTTCTGATCAAACTGCAAGTTTTTCAAATCATTCTGCTCTGCCTTCTGCTGCTGATTATCATGGTAAACCTGTCTAAAAGCCACCAGCAATATACATGCCACCACTTGAATGCTGTGCTGACTTGAAATTTTCCTGCCAGATCAATTAGTTCATTACTTTTAAATTAAGACTCACACATAGTCTCAGGTAAGCAAAATATAGAAAACTTTTTTTTCTTTTTACCAGAATATAACATGAATGGCTTGTAGTCCAATTTGTAAAATAATGCTCCTGCTCTTCAAAAGCCTAATGATTCCAGTCTTTACTATTCCCAGTCCCTGCAGCATGCTGGTATTCTGAACTCCCAAAAAACTACCCACTAATTCCCACTTATAACATTTTAAAGCCTGTTCAGTTTGCATCTCTAAAGTTTTCAAAATTCCTTCCACAAATTCCAAAAACTTGTGAATAACATCATTAGGTTAGTAATAGCAATGATCCCACTTCTGGTACCAATTTCTGTTTTAGTTAGCTTTTACACCACTGGGACAGAAAGATCTGACAAAAAGAACAATTTACAGGAGGGAAAGTTCATTTGGTGTTGACTTCATTGTTCGGTGCCTGAGGTGAGGCAGAATATCATGGCAGAAGAGTATGGAGGAAGAATCAGCTCAGGACATGGCAATAAGGAATCAGAGATACTTGTGCTCACCAGGGACAAAATATAAGCCACAAGGGCGCTGGGGATGTGGCTCAAGCAGTAGCGCGCTCGCCTGGCATGCATGCGGCCTGGGTTTGATCCTCAGCACCACATACAAACAAAGATGCTGTGTATGCAGAAAACTGAAAAACAAATATTAAAATTCTCTCTCTCTCTCTCTCTCTCTCTCTCTCTCTCTCTCTCTCTCTCTCTCTTTAAGAAAAATATAAGCCACAAGGAAAAACTATAAGCTACCTATCACACCTTACCTACCTATATTTACAGCCCACTTAATTGACATCAGTCGATGAATACAATTATTAGGTAAAGACTCTCACAACACAATTCTTTCACATCTGAAAATTCTTGCATAGTCTAACAACATTTAAGCTTTTGGGAGACACCTCATATTGAAATCATAACATTTTCTATATGTAACTTCAGTATTTTTGTTCAAAAATATTTCTTAAATATTTCCTATGTATCAAATAATATGTAAAAATGTGCAAATGTAATTGTTAACAAGCTATTTATGGCTTTTCCTTCAAGGAAAAATAAATACATCCATGCTAAACAAAAATAATAGCCAAGCAAGGTGGTACATGCCTGTAAACTCAGATACTCCATAGGCTAAGGCTAGAGGATCACAAGTTTGAGGCTAATCTAAGCAACTTAGACTCTGTGGCAAACTTAAAAATTTAAAATTGGTTTGGGACATAGTTTAGTGGTAGGCCACTGATTAAACCAACTACAAACCTAATTAAATGAAAGAAAATATTAATTACATCAGAATAACTGAATTTTAAAGTTAACAGCATGAATTAAAAGTGGATACATATTGATAAGTGAGGTAAAATAACTGAGGTTTCTCAAAATTTGTGAAATGTGGCACAAATTATTTCAATATAGACAAGAGAGACTCATACTATATGCTTTGAAATAAAAATGTCATTTCTTCCCAAATTACCCCCAAAATAATACAATCTCAAATTAAATCACAAGATAATTTCTTCATTTGGAACTTGAACAAACAAGTTTAAGTTAGAAAAAAATAAATACATGAGAATTGCCAAGACAATGTTCATTAACAAAAGTAACATGAGGGTAGTGGTTGCCCTAGAAAATAATACAGAAAAATGACAAACTATACAAATTAAAGAATGGAGAAACTATATAGAAATAAGCAGAAAGACCAACTAGATAGGATAGAAATTACAGAAGCTTCTTTAAATTGAAGAATTCTAGCTCTAAAGCACAATGTAGCATTACAATACAATGTGCTAAAGACAGTCAGACAATTTATTATTTATTGACAAAAGAATTCACATAAATACCAGCATATTTTCTACCTTGAAAGGCCACATATTAAAAAAATATTTAATTTTTTTAAATGCCTGTATCCAATAACCATGAATCAGGTATAAAAACATATAAAAATACAACTTTAATGGAAAAGACATCATTGATGCAAAGAAAATTCAAAGCCAGTTTTAGGCATTTCTTAAATATATTAAAGGCAGAAAGCAAATTGGATAATCATTAGGATAAGATTGGCCACTCTCCAAAAACTGCATTAAGGGTGTAAATAAGTTGGTAGGAAGACAAAATCAGTGTTTTTGTTGAAGTCATTATTATGAAGGCATTAAAAATATGCCAATTTCTGTCTAAATATGAAACTTGTACTTTCTGTGAGCTACTCTGTCACAAAACTGGCAGACTACAGGCACTTTATCTAAGCACCCTAGAACTTGGGAACTAGTTAGCTTTATTTTCAATTTTGTGAGTTACTAAATAAAAACAGTAAATAACTGGAGACAAATCAAATAAATATTTTGATGAGAAATAGCTACTTTGTTGCTTGAATTCAGTATTTGAAAGAATATCCATGAAACAGAATTTGAGGTAATTCCTCTATTTCAACTTTTCCTTTAAAAGATTTTTAAAGCATTGTGATTCGGGAACACTAAACATTTAATAATGTGAACTTAAGAGTGACCTCCCTTTAGAAAAAGAATATTAATAGTAAAAGTACACATTTGTTAAACAATTTTCTCTGGATGAACAAGTCTTCTAGAATCAAGTTTTCAGAATATCTAGAGTTTATAGGAAGTTGAATATCCATTGTGAAAGAATAAAAACAAAAACTGTATGGATGGTCTTTAAAACTTCATAAATGAAGCCAGCACATTGGTGCATACCTGTAATTCCAGTGGCTTGGAGGCTAATGCAGGAGGATCTAGAGTTCAACACCAACCATAGCAAAAGTGAAGCACTAAGCAATTCAATGATAAATTACCAGCATATTTTCTACTTTGAAAGTCCACATATTAAAAAAAATATTAATTTTTTTTTAAAAATGCCTGTATTCAATAACCATGAATCAGGTTTAAAAATATATAGAAACACAACTTTAATAGAAAAGACATCATAGATGCAAAGAAAATTCAAAGCCAGTTTTAGGCATTTCTTAAATATATTGAAGGCAGAAAGCAAACTGGATAATTTGTTTAAAAAAAAATAGGGCTGGGGATATGGCTCAGTGGTGAAGTATCCCTGAGTTTAATTCCTGGTACACCTCCCTTCCCAACCACCACCACCCCCCCAAAAAATTGTGAAAATTAAAGATTTGAGAAATTAACATCATAGAATAAAATGCACAAAACAATAGTTATAGAAAAATAAGTTCTATTCTTCCTGTCTTGACCTTGAATTTTACTTAGGAAACACTGGTGGTGGAGAAAAGAGTTGGAGTAGGAACCAAGAAATCTGGTTTTAAATTGTCAATCCATTAACTGATGCAAAATGAATAATTTAAAATTTTGACCTTTGATTTCTTTATTTGGAAACTGAGAATGATAATAATAATTTGATTAAATTATTCATACGAGATGCAGAAAAGTAAATGCATGTAGTAAATTGTTTGGGACATAATTTAATTATGGGAAAGAAATATTTCATGACAAGACACACTCAGGTAATACACCACTTCAAATAAAAACACTAACCGTTAGGATTATAATCACAAATGTATATATACATATATATGTATATAAGGGTCATTTAGATCTAATGAAATCTGTAAAAGACTATATTATAGTGGACTGTCACACATTGAAAATAGAGGTTACTAACAATTGTCTAAAAGAGCTCTGGATATCAAACAGAGCTGCATATTAGAATCATCCAAAAACTTCCAAAGTGTACAGATGCCATTGTCCCCATAGATCCTAGAATCATTGTTCCTAAGGAAGATATGGATATTGGGTGGTATAGGGAGAGTGATGTTTGTCTGGTTTCAATGTGTTCTTTGGTTGAGAACATTGAATGAAGTAAGAAGTTATTAACTATGATATAGTGTGAAAAAGTGTACACAGCAATATATTCAGCTTGAAAGGATGTAGGAAGCTGCCAGAATTATGATGAAGTTTGGGCAGTTACAAAGAATTAGATTAGCTGCTACATATCAGAGGGAACATTAAAACTTTGGCTTTTTGTGACTGGCTTATTTCACTTAGCATGATAGTCTTCACTTCCATCCATTCTCTTGCAAATGCCATAAAATTAGTTTTCTTTAGGGTTGAATAGTACTTCAGTGTGTGTGTGTGTGTGTGTGTGTGTGTGTGTGTGTGTGTGTGTGTGTGTTTGTGACATTTTCTTTACCCATTCATCTGTTGAAGAGTGCCTAGGTTGGCTCCACAACTTGTCTATTGTAAATTGTGCTGCTATAAACGGTGATGTGGCTGCATCACTGCAATATACTGATTTTAAATCTTTTGGATTCTTTGACATGTTGAAGCTAATCCAAAATAAGGGGAAGGATTTAAAAAAAAATAATAGAAGAAAGACCAGTGTAGTAAACAAAGGTTTATAAAGGAAGGAAGGAGAGATGGGATAGGCAAAGACAGTGGAATGAATCTGACTTAATATTCTTATGTTCATTATTAATATACCACAGTGAATCTCACCATCATGTACCTCCACAAGACAATGATGCAAAAAAATAACTATAAGTTAACAATAGAAAGATCAGTAGAGCAGAGGGAAGGGAACAGTGGAGGGTGAATATGGTTTTAACTTTGGTACTACTAACATCTATAAATATACCACAATGAAACCCACTATTCTGCATGATTATGTGACAATACAAAAATTTTAAAAAATTAGAAATACAAGTGTAAATATGTCTATGTAAGAAAAATCATGTAAGTAGAAGGAAAAAGAAAAGGTAAAGGAGAATAAAACTGATAGCCAATATAATTTATAAAGAGAGTTGCACTCTGAAATTCATTGCCTCAAGCAATAGTAACAAGAGATGCAATATAAACGTCTATCTGCCATGTTAAAAATAGGCCAGTTTGTGTTCTGTGAAATTTATGTATGTGCAAAACAGTCTAATCATTATATCTTGCTTTAATACCTGAAAATAAATGAAGTCTGGTAGGAGAACCTAGATGACTATTTCCATTTTAATGCATAAGTGTTTGAGGAAAATGCGTTTGGTAACACCTTCTGTTTTTGGAAGACTGGTCATGATGAGCAGTGTTTACCTCACTTGGCTCTTGTGGAAATTATCCTCTTGCTTGAGAATGTTGTCACTGTTTACAGAGCCAGCGGTTAGGTTGCTTCTGCCTTTAGGAATCATAGTAAGCCAGAATTTTTTTCAACAAATGCTATTTTTCCCTAATGTTTCGAGATAGAGTGTTTGTTGATACATTCTGTCAGCATACTCACAGCTGTGCCACCTTATTTGAAGTTATACTTCAGCATTCCCCAGACACATTCCATTTTGTACTTTTTGCTCACAGTTGTTCCTCTTCAGTTTCACATATGAATCCTATTAAGGGAATTGCTCTGGTACCATTTATTTCTTGTGTATGTCCAGTCCAAGAAAATGGTATGATGATATCATGTGAATGCTAACAGGCTTGGTAGTACTGACAACACTTTTTGCAGGGAATGGGGCAGGAGTGTTCAATGGTAGTTCTATGTCTAGACTTTTGAAGAAGATGCAAAAGCATTTAGAAAAACCACAGCACTGTACAGTTGGACATTTCTTGGAACTCCTCTACTCTCAAGAAGAAATATAAATATCCAAAGATTTTATAGGAATTTTCCAAGTTTATGTTACTAACTAGTAACTGATCTAGATGTTGTGCTAATATTCCAATCAAAAATCACATTGCAATTATAGGAAATAATTGGTTTCTCATGGGAAAATACATATGAGAAAATGGGAAAAAAAAGGTTGTTAAGCCAAAATACCTTTTCTTATTAAAAATTAAAACCTGCTAGTAAGGACAATGTCCAAACAATAATATTCAATAATAGTTTGAAGTTTTCAAGAGAACTTCCTCCACAAAAGAATCTGTGGCAAGTTGACTGGCAGGGTTATTACAGTACTAAGACATCCCTAACAAGAACTAGATTTAAATAGTCTATATGGCAATTGTGATGTGTCAGTGGCTAATGAGCCATTCTCTATTCTAAAGAAGAATCAATCCTAGAGTGTTTAGTAACAATGATAAAGCAGTATGTTCAGTCCAAAACTTGATAAAACTTGTTCTGTAGTTGGCATGATTATGCTAGTAAAATATTTATTTTACCACATCTATGGATGTTTCATTAAAACCTCAAATTTGTTAGGATATATGGGTCAATATTTGGACCAAGAGGGTAAATCAGTCTTCTCTGATATAATTTTCTTGCCAACAAATTATTCAAATTTAAAGGAAATAGTCAATATAGCTTTAGTAAAAGATTCTAGCAATGATGCCAGTGTGATTATTGTTGGCACATAAATTCTAAAGTCTGTGAAAGGCCATTTGTTCCAGTAGTGATAACCCCTTAGATCTATTACATTTTTCAAAAGTGTCCCTGATTTTCTGACCTCACAATTACTTTTCAAGTTTTTTCAATCTGACTTATATCTCTACCGACCTACTAAAATCACCTGCCACTGAAGTCATCAATATCCTCCTAGTTTTCAAACCTGAATACCACTTTTCATTAAATTTGGTGATAATATTTTTTTACCTTTTCTTTTCTTTTTTAAGTTCCAGCCTTCCCTGACTTCTATAAAACTGTCTTTCTTCATTATTTTATTACTTTAGTGGCAGCTGTGTCCTTACTAGATTGTCTTCTTTCTTCTATCATCTGTGCACTGGTGCTAACAGAAGGTCCTTGTCAGACTTGGTTTTTCTTTTATTTTTCCTTTTTACTTCAATTATACTTCCTAGTTCATATTATTATTTCTATCTCATGAGCTTGGATATTTCTGATATTTTCCCTATAGTCTAAATATGGTCAAGTCATCTCTAATATCTATCATCAATCTATGCATCTCTCTCTCTCTCTCTCTCTCTCTATATATATATATATATATATATATATATATATATATATATATATATATATATATATCCCTATCTATCTGTTTTTCTATAAACACATTTAGGACAGAACACTTTCCTAATTTAATTGTTTTCACCTACAATCCTATGTAACTCACATTCCTTATCATCAAGAATGCCATTCATGTGGTTTTGAAAGCCAGATCTAGAACCATTTTATATTTCTCTTTATCCTTCACTCACATCCATAAACCAAAGAGATATTCAAGGTTTGCTCATTTTCTCTCAAAAATATGATTGTTATGTATACTTCACCCTCCTATGCTTCCTGCTATTACCTTATTTCAAGTACTCATCATTGATTAATTAGATCCAAAACTAACCTCTTACCTAATGTTCTGCTCAGTCTTTGTGACTTGGTCTTCTGAAATAGTGCCAGAATAATCTTTCATTCTGATACAAACTGAGACTCAAATTCCAACAACATTAATTACTCACTCTGTGATCTATAAAAGTTACTTATTTCCTCTTGACCTTTTCTCACTTGCAGGTGGAAATACTAATATCTACGAGAATTATTGAAAAACACATCCCTGCACTTCCACAGCCACAAGGAAATTAGAGATCATTTCATTTACCTCCTCAATCTATGGGTATGGGAAAAGTAAAATACCCTTTGATTGCTCAAGGTATGAGCAATTACTGAATGATTTAATGTATAAATGAAATTAAACTGGCAATCTCCTGGCTCTCAGTCCAGTGTTCTCTCAGTCCACCTACAGATGTATAAGTGGTATCAAACATATTGTATCATAATGTGAAAACTAAACTGAACAGATATTATCAATATCCCATAATTAAATATTATAGATATTGATTATTGAACAACATTCACATAAGAAAATTGCTTTAATTACTTACACTAAGCTGCCAAATATATCTTTGTCCATTACCTTTTGTTCTATTGTTATGTTTAGCTATTGCCCAATGGTCTCCAGAATTTTACAGATAGCTTTTGCCCAGTGGACCCATAGAAACTGGACAAGGATTTCTGCCTAATGAGTGGAGCATGCCTGAGGCACACAGAGAGAGGATCTAGGGCTACATGACTCTGCCACTGGCTGTTTTGGGGTAAGACACACTTTCTCCTTATGTTCCCAAGGCTAAAACAAACAAGGCCATTGGAAAACAGAAAGCATTCAGAGTTTATTATATTTTATCTACTAGGGTTAATCAACATGGAAACAAACCTTTACTGTATTTACAAACAATAAGCAAAACACATCACCAACAACAACTATTATTGATTCATAAAAAAATGCAGACACAATAAATAATTTGCCTGGAGTTTTTACTGAATCTCTAGCTTCTTGAGTCATCATATTTGTTGAAACTAAGATTCTCTCCTTTCCCAATACACATGAACTTATTGTATTACTTTAAGCCAAAGCTGTCATAACACACTGCTTATCTCCACAGACTTGAAGTGGGAAACCTATCTTCAAAGACCACAAGATTAGGAAAATGTTAAAATTCCTGTGTTTCCACCTTTTCACCATGGTCATCACCAACATCAGTATCATCAGCATCATCCCAATCATTATTGCCATCATCATACCATGCATACTATTTATTGAATACTTAATATGTGCTTGACTCTGAACAAGTACTTTATTTACATTCAGAGAAATAATATTTTAACATAGTATACATATCTCCACTTTACAAATTCTAAAAAGAAACTAAAATATGTCAGCTATCTGGCATAAGAGCTCATGGTAATTTTAAAGAATTTCAAATTCTTAACTGCTATAATTTAAGTGTCTCTCCCTCTTCTTATTCCTGTATCCAAATATTTATGTTTGGCTATTTTATTAAAAAAATAACAGACTACTTTAAGAGGGCATTCATCTTAAGAAAGTAACTTTAATAATACTTGAAGAAATATGCATATTACAGGAGAAATGAAATTTTAAAGCATATAAACATAAGGCTAAGAAAATATAGCACATTCTTCAATCACTGTAAAAATTTCTTAGTAATATGAATATATGTTGTGATGAATGGAAATTGATAAATATTTGTGTCTATGCTTAAAAGGTAGCCTTTGAAATGATATTGGATATGTGATATATATATATATATCCTTTTTCAGAGGAAAAAGGAGTAATGATATTCAGGGAGCATATTTTGACTGCTCCCTCTTTTCTTTAAAATTTTTTTTAGGGCTAGTGTTGTAGCTGAGTGGTAGAGTGCTTGCTTAGTATGTGTGAGGCACTGTGTTCAATCCTCACCCCACATACAAATAATTTTTTTAAAAAAAAGATATTGTGTCCACCTGCAGCTAAAAAAATTAAAACAAATCTTAATGCTATTATACTGTTATTTTACCAATAAATACTTAAAAATTTAACTCTTGATCAAATAGATATTCAGACTATAAAAGGTGATAAATATATATTAAAGGATTTCCAAGGAAAAGTAACTATTATGAAGGAGACATCTTCTCAGTGACTCATGTTTTTTAAAAGTTCAAGAAAATTGTTTAACCTTAGTTTATGTTAAGGTTATTATTTTTTCCTAGTGTCTCTTCATTTTTAAGAAATCTTGATGAAGAAAACTCCTCACCATACTTCAAAAAGGTATTGTTTTCAAGGCAACTTCAAAGTGTATAGTAGCACTGGAGCACCTGAAATATTATTCTACATTTCTAATTTTTATAAATTAAGTAAGGTTATTGCACAGTGTTTGCTAGTTGACCTAGGAAAGTAAATAATTGGATTGAGTAAATGGTACTTCTTATAAAATGCAAATACATAGATTTGATGTCTATAAATTTATATATTGCATCATTTGCTGAAAGCTTCTACCAGTAAGAGATTTTTCAGTTATTTACAAATGACACAACTCTCCAAACACCATTCTAATTACCTACATATATGTTTAGGCTGAATTATTTTTGTATGAACTCCAAGTGAATTTGACTTCTTAAAGAGGAAATTTGAGTGAATTATTGTGTATGGCTGTACCAACATGGATTCTGAGATGTGAAGATCTTTTGAGAACCCTGCTGACCAACAATAGACTTAAGATGGAAGACTCCCAATAAATCATCTATGAAGGTACTGGAATATTTGTCATTAATTTTCCTTTGGGGGACAAACCTGTCTTACTACTGGTTATATTCACAAAAAAAAATATTGACCCTAATCTGAAGCATCAAATATCATTCAAATTTCTCATTTCTTAATACGACTTTTAAAAAAAAATATATTAGGTAAACAATGTCAACATTAAAAATAATATTTGAACATCTTTATTTTTATGTATTCAAAATTGTATCACATAGGTTTTTTTCAAGGATTTTTACAGCCAGTTTATTGACATATACTTCAAATTTCACAAAATCCATCCTTTCAAAGTGCATAGTTCAGTGTTTTTGAAATAAAATGTACCTGTGTTGGTTTGTATACCTATTAACACTTTCTTTTAGAAACTCTTCCTCAGTTTGAAGCTCTAACCATTGGCAATCACTCCCCATTCTTTCTAATTATTGGGCCTTGGAAACCACTGATGCACTACTATGAATTTGACTATTCTGGATTTTTTAAATAATGAAATCATACAATATATAGACTTTTCTTTCTTTCATTCTTTCTTTCTTTTTTTTTTGAACAGGGGTGGCACTGGGGATTGAACAGAACACAGGGGCAATCGAGTACTAAGCCACATCATCCCCAGCCCTATTTTGTATTTTATTTGGAAAAAGGGTCTCACTGAGTTGCGTAATGCCTTGGTTTTGCTGAGGCTGGCTTTGAACACACAATCCTCCTGCCTCAGCCTCCCAAGCTGCTGGGATTACAGGCGTGCATCACCACACCTGGCCGTAGCCTTTTCCTAACTGACTCTTTTACTGTTTTGAAGTTCTACCCGTGTAGTAATATCTATCACTGCCTCTATTCTTATTAATCGCTTAATGACATTTTGAATATGTACTACATTTTCTTTATTCATATGCAGATTGAGGGAAGTTTGATGTGTTTCTGTTCTTGGACTATTATGTATTATGCCACTACATTAAATTACAGAGATTTTTGTGAATATAATTTTTTAAATTTTCTTGAGTGCACACATAGGAATTTATTGCCATCATCATACCATGTGTATGATGTTCAAGCTCATGTGGTTTTGAAAGCCAGATCCAGAACCATCTTAGATTTCTCCTTATCCTTCACTCACATCCATAAACCAAAAAGATATTCAAGGTTTGCTCATTTTCTCTCAAAAATATGATTGTTATGAATACTTCAAAGTACATGTCAATAAACTGGCTGTAAAAATCCTTGCTATGTCATATAGTAATTCCATATTTGAGTTTTGGGGGAACTGCCAAATAGTTTCCTAAAGTGAGTGTTTCACTTCATACCACTTCCAGCAATGTATAAAGACTTTTCCACATATTCTTCAACACCTGTTTTGTCTTGTATTTTTTATGTTAGCCACTCCAGTGGATGTGAAGCAATATAACTTTGCTATATTTTGTTTACATTTCCCTAAAGACTAATTCGGTTGAGCGTTTTCCATATGTTTATTGGCTATTTATTTGTGTATTTTCTTTAAAGAACTGACCCATTCAAATCATTTTTACATTTTCATTTTTGCTTTTTTAACATAGAATTTTAGGATTTCAAAAAATATTTTAGATACAAAAACATTATAGCTACTAATATTAGCAAATATTTGCTCATAGTTTGCAGATCGTCTTTTCACTTTTTTATGGTAAACTTTCCAGTACTAAATGTCATTTTGATGAAATCCAGTTTGTTCTTGTTTTTTTCTTTAGTCACTTAAGCATTTAGTGACAAATTAAGAAATCACTGTCTGATCTAAGGTCATGTCTTTTTGCTCATAATATTTTTCATAAAGGACTTTGTAAGTTTTAGTTTTCACATTTAGGCTAATGATCAATTTTTATATTTTTTGTGTATGGAGTGAGATAGAAGTTCAACTTCATTCTTTGCATACAGAAATCCATCTTTTCCAGTAGCATGTTGAAGATATTATTTTTAAACACATTGGATCATGTTGATGTCCTTGTAAAAAGTAAATTAAACATGAAAATAAGGATTTATTTCTAAAAATTCTATTCCATGGATCTATATTTCTATTCTTATTTAAAAACCACATCGCTTTCAGTACTAAAGTTTTTAGTAAGATTTGAAATTGGTATAAGTTCTCCAACTATCTTATTTTACAGGATTGTTTTGGCTATTCTGTGTCCCTCCCATTTATACATGAAAAAAAGTAGTTCATTGGTACAAAAAAGTGACACCTGCATTTTTGACAAGGATTGAATTAAATATATGTATTATTTCATGGAGTGCTTCCATCTTAACAGTATCAGTTTAATTTGGCTCTGAAATGCCACCCCTGCAAAAAAAAAAAAAATGTACTTGAGATTCTGTTGACTGTCTAAAATGCTATGGGGATATTGGAGAAGAGATCTTTACCATGTGGAACCTAATGGAAGGTATTTAGTTCACTGGGGACATGCCCCTGAAGGGGAAATAGAAACTGAAGCACCTTTCTGTCTCTGTTTGTTTCTGGCTTCCATGATTGACGAGGCTTCCTCAGCCACATGCCCCCACTTTGATATATTGTGGGAACACAGGCCTTTTAAGTTACAGGGTCAAACAATGATGGATTGAAATCTCTGAAACCATGAGCCAAAAAAAAAATTCTCTATTAAGTTAATTGTCTCTAGTACTTTGCTGCAGTAATATAAAACTGACAAAAAATATTAAATATTCTGATTTTGAACACAGGTTGTCTTCCCAATTATTTAGATATTCTTTAATTTCTCTCAGCAGTGATAAGTAGTTTTTAGGATATGAATCTTGATATTTTATTTAAAATTTACTTCTATTATATGATAGAATATTATACAATAATATATATTAGTTCTATATGATGCACACTCTACAAGATAGTTAATTAAATCAAATAATTTTTTTTTGTGAACTGATAGGACTTTCTGTGCCTAAGATTATGACACCTACAGAAATAGTTTTACTTTCTCCTTTCTACTCTGTTTTTCTTTCATTCTTCCCCCAACCCTCCCATGCCTTATTCTCTGGCTGGAGACTCCAGTATAATGTTAATAAGAATATGTTGTTAATTTTATTGGGAGGATGTGCCTGATATATAGGATAGATTAAATCTTTTTTCTGATTTCAAAATTTTGCTTTTTAGATTGTGGTTATGGTGTGATTAAGTGTAATTTTTTTACAGTTTATCCTAATTGGATTTTGTTTAACTTATTGTATAGGAGATTAATTTTTCTCATAAAATTTAACATATTTATCAGTCATCATTTCTTCCTACACTTTTCTTTCCCTTCTGGGTCTGGAACTTTTCTTATGGGTATATTGGTTTGCTTAGCAGTATCTACAGGTATCTTAGACTCTGCTCATTTTTAATTTTTATCTTCTTCTCTTTATTAAAATAGATGGTCTCCATTGAACCATATTCATGTTTGAAGATTTCTTCTTCCTATTGTATAAATTTGTTATTGATTCTTTTATCTAATTAATTTCAATTATTGTAACTTTAAACAGCAAAATTTCTCTACATTTATAAGTAAATATAAATATAATCTATGAGTTATAATATCCTTTCTTTATTGATATTCTTTATGTGTTGAAGCATCATTCCATATAATTCTTTTATTTGTTGTCCTATGAAGCCACTGAAGTATGCTTGGTATATTAACATTCAAATGACAGTGAGGCAGACACTTCCCTAGGTACTCTATGCATATATATGATGGTGTGTGCCTACAACACAGCAGAGTATGTGCACATTAGCCTGTGACTTTCACTGCCATAGTGCACAGCCTCAAGTCAGTAAGGATGAGAGTATAGGATCTTCCCAGGTCTTTCTTCTAAATCTCCAGAAAAAGTCCTAGCTTTTCTTTTTATGTTTTTGTTTTTGTTTTCCCTAATTGCTATCACTACCTCAGAGAGTCTTGATGTTAAAAAATTTTAGCTTTTGGTTTTGACAGATGTCTTAGGGAAAGAAATCTTTGGCAATGTGTGAGCACTCAATCAGGTCAAAGAAATCCAACCCCTGAGTGGGGCTTTCAGGAAACTGCCAGACAGGTCTAACAATGATGGTTTTCTGGAAAGAGGACTTTTTATAGACATCTGCATGGGAAACGTTAAAATGAAAAATCCTTTACTCACACCAAAAAGGACATTTTATACTCAAAACAATATTTGAAAATTCTCAAAAGTAAAGCTGATAATCTTTTAATTTTGAAATTGGGAAGGCTTTTAAAATAAAAAACAAAATGACTTATGTGTGAATTATTGGAAAACACATTTCTGATAATAAAATCAATTTTTTTCCATTAAAGGCACACACAAAAGAATAAAAAGATGTTATAAGTCATAAGTATGTATTTCAATATACAAAATTGGAAAAGGATTGGCATAAGAATACAAGTCAGAATTGATAAGCTAACATAGTATTCAAGTGTGAGTGAATATAAAGTGAAAAACATAAATCCCTAGATATTATATACATAAAAATGTCTTTATAGAAATCTAAAAACAACTTAAAAAACAACTAAAATCAATTTGAAAATGAGTAAAACATAGATTAAACTATAGGAAAGAAAGTGTGTGGAAGTGGTGTTGGAATGCATAAGGAATTCCTCCCAAGGTGTCCGAGAAAGAACAGGATAGGTACCACCAAGACAGGCATGAGTCCCTCTCAAGTGCAGACTTGTGTGGGGTAAACTTGTGAGTGAATCTCGGCTCATTAAATGACTACACAATGGACAATGACCAAACCGTGTCTTTGATCAAGGATTAGGATCAATCTAATGATTTGCTGCTGAGACCATAAGAACATTGGGGAAAATAAAATTAAAAATAATGAACCATTATATATTCTGGTTACAATTTAAGGGTGATCACAACAACAATAGAAACATAATGGTTGAATTCCAAAATAATAATAATAATAATAATGAGAAAAATTATGACTATTTCACAGTAAAAAATGAAGAGAAAAGAGAATAAAAGCAAAGTAAAATCTATTTTTTTTGTGGGGTGAGGGTTCTGGGGATTGAACTCAGGGGCACTCAACCACTGAACCATATCCCCAGCCTATTTTGTATTTTATTTAGAGACAGGGTCTCACTGAGTTGCTTAGTGCCTTGCTTTTGCTGAGGCTGGCTTTAAACTCCCAATCCTGCTGCCTCAGCCTCCAGAGCCGCTGGGATTACAGGCATGTGCCACATAGCCCAAGGCAAAGTAAAATCTTGATCTTACATGTTTTATCATGTAAGACAGTAATACTTATCCAAATATTAAATAACCAAAATATTAATGTGTAATACTCACTTATTAAAGAATAAAGATTATACAACATCTTTTACCACATGTAACTTGGACAAAAATACAAATAATGAAAATAGAGGGAAGAGTCATTCTAGAAAATACTAACTAGAAAATATTCACAGCAGTGATAATATCAGTCAAAACAGAAATCAAGGTGAAAAGCCTTAATTGAAAAAATAGTACATTTTAAAGACCAGCCCATTAGAATATAAAGCAAGGGAGTAACTGCACATAATTTCTGACATGAATTCTGAATATTTGAAAGAATTTAGCATAAATATAAAGCTGATGTCTAAAATGTAGCTACTTATGTGTTGATTGATGAAAAACATTACAAATGATAAACATGGAAGATGAGAAAAACTAGCTTTAAATGATAAGCTCATGTTGAAGCACCTTTCTATTTACATGGAATAAATGTTTTGTTTCATACACACCCAGATATTTACAAAATCAACCAGGCCATTTTCTTAATGAAATATATGCTCATTTAACTCAGCCAGATAAAAAATGCTGTTTCTAGCAATA
This sequence comes from Callospermophilus lateralis, assembly GCF_048772815.1. Lineage (NCBI taxonomy): Eukaryota > Metazoa > Chordata > Mammalia > Rodentia > Sciuridae > Callospermophilus > Callospermophilus lateralis. Next base: position 254,986 of record NW_027513019.1, read on the forward strand.
AATATTTAGGACTCAAAGGCAAAAAAAAAAAAAAACCTTAAAAATTTATTAACCATATAAGAAATTACAAAATATTCACATATAAAAAATGTAATGTGAGCAAAAACTATCAATATTGGTGCATTTTGGTAAATAAAAGTGAGACACTGAAAGCAGTTTTTAAACACTAGTACAGAAATCAGTAAGAATATAATTAAATAAATTAATCATTCAACTCAGAAAACCATCCATTATGAAACAAAAGAAAGGGAACTAATAAACACATGTAAACACTGAAAAATAGAAAACAAAATATTCAGATGATCAATAGTAATAGCAACAATCCAAGGATTTTGTTTGTTTACTTGTTTTTAGTATCAGGGATTGAACCTAGGTGCACTTCACCACTGAATTACATTTCCAGTCCTTTTTACTTTTTATTTTGAGACAGGGTTTTGCTAAGTTGCCCACACTGTCCTTAAAACTTCAGTCTTTCTTCCTCAGACTCCCAAGTCACTGATCATAGGCCTATGTTCCTGCTTCCCGCTTACAAATTGGTTCTTTGAAAAGACTTCACAAGAAAAAAAGATCTATTTAAATTTAAAAATGTTAGATGCCAAGTAGGCATAATTCAAAATTAGAAAATATCTTGAGTATCTAAGAAGTGAAACTTAATGATTAACTTAATCATTCAAGGAAAAAAAAACACAAAGTATCAAATGTTGATACAAATAAAAATAGGAAATCTGAACATACTACTACTAATAATAAAATACTCACTTTAGGTCTGGGGTTATGGCTCAGCGATAGAGCATGCGCCTAGCAGATTCAAGGCCCTGGGTTTGATCCTTAGCACCACATAAAAATAAATAAAATTAAGGTATTGTGTCCAACTACAATTAAATAAATAAATAAATATTAAAAAATACTTACTTTATTATTCTGATATGTTGTAATTGAACAAAGAGGATAAAAGAAAAGGTTATAGATTAACCTTCTTTAATGTACATCAATGCACAAATTATAAATGAAATAAAATTAGCAAATTAAATGCAGGATAGGTTTAGGAGTGAGGAGTAAAGAGAAAGACAAACGGGATAAAGAAGAGAGAGAAGAGGTGGAGAGGGGAGAGAGAAAGAGATTAAAAAATAATTCATTTTGGACAAGAAAAGCTTATCTCAGAATATAAGAATGATTGTTAATTAGAAAAAACTGACTTTCCCACAATATTAAAAGAGAACTATATAACCACAAAAATAGTTGCAGAAAATATTTGATAAATTTAATGCTGTCATATTGAGAATTTTAGCAAATTAGGCATAGAATCTTCCATAACCGGATAATGTACACTGTATAAAGAAAATACAAAATTGTTCTTATTTTTGCATGATTTTTAAAAAAATAGAACCTAAACATTTTTAGAACTATTTTTTTTAGATTCACTATAGTATATTCATATATATACATTGAAAAGTTAATTCAGATTCATTCCACTGTTTTTCTCTTATCTTGTCCTTCCTCCTTCCTCCCCAATTCCCTTCTTCTACTCCCCTGACCTTTCTTTTATTTTAATGGACTCCCCCAACCACATTTCTTCCCCATTCCCTTATTTACACTAGCTTCTGTATATCAGAGAAACCTTTGGCTTTCTGGGTCTGACTTATGTCACTTATCATTACCATCCATTTACCAGCCAGTGACATAGGACTATTTTGTTTTAATTATGAGAAAACTCATGTTTTTATAACTTATTTTGGATATAAGATACAGCCTCAAAAATAGAGTATTCCTTCACACCAATCAGTGTCCTTTACAAAATAATGATAAGAACTGTATGGTTCCCACAAAAATATCTAAGTAATGTTTAACAAATTATTCATATAAAATGCAAATATTGCTATGGACCCAAATATCATAAGAGAAAATATAATCTATATTTTCTTTTAGGGGAAGACAGCAAAGAAGGCTTAATTTTCCACAAATTTTAGTCTGCAGATTCAACAAAATATAAGTTGAATCATATGTCATTGCCAACAGTTAGCCATTTGGGTTGTAAAAATAAATTGAAAATTTGGTAAAATTATTATAAAATTTATATGAAATATTTATACAACAAATATAATATTATTTTAACAGATGATAAAGGAAAAATAGAGGGAAGGAAGGGAGGGAGAGAAGAAAGGGGAGGAAGAGAGGAGAAGAGAGGAGGAAAGAGGAGGAGAGGAAAAGAACAGACAATCATTCTTTTGATTTTCTTTTTGCCTAATAAAAACCAAATGGACAAATTATTAATAGGACAGGATAATAAAATTGATTGACTTCATCAAAATTTGAAAAGCTTGCTTGAGAAAAGGAACAATAAAACTTATAGGAAATCTGGAGATTGGCAAATATTTTTGCAGTTCACAGAAAGGAAAAAAAACAACAAAATGATTTTCCACATTCATAATTCTGGGAAAATTTAAAAATAATAAAAATACCAGATCTGGACAAAGAATAAAGTATAGCAGTACAAACATTTTAACCCTAATCTAGTCAGTGTTGAGTAAAAAGTAAAGTATGCATGGTGTATGGCCTGTCAGACCCTGTCAAGAACCTCTGAACAATCCCAAAGAAACACACTGGAGTTTCATGGAAGTATTCCTTGCAACATGTAAGATTTCAAAACAATTGTAATGGCTTTGAAGAAATAGATAAATGGAATTAAATATGTTAATACAAAGAAATAGGTATCCTTATAAGTAATAAATCTAGACATAACTTTCAGTTTCAAAAATTAATATTGAGTAGGAAAATGTAAACTCTGAGGTGTATATGCAAAATAGCTACATTCAGTCATATATAAAAATCAAAAAGTCATGGGAAAATAAAAATGAATGCAACAATAGTTTTAAAGGGACTGGGGGATATACCCGATATCTATGTTGGTAGTCAATTCAGAGAAAGGTAAGAATTTAACTTTATAATGTTTATATACCAAAAAAAATTGAAGCAAAATATTCAAACAAATACTTCAATTCCAGATTTTGGTTATTATAAAGTCTGTATTTTTAGTTTGCTATATAGTTCCATTTACCTATATTTAACTATTTTTTTTCAAATTAGAAAAAGTTTAAATTAAAAAACGTGTGTGTGTGTATGTATGTGTATATATATATATATATATATATATATATATATATATATATATATATATATATATATATCATCCTGTGCTATAATTTCTATTCCTTGTTTTGTTGTTGTTAGTTTTGCTGTTGTTTGTCTGGTGGTTTGCCTTCATTGTTTGTTTTCCTGACAAGGAATAGTTGAGTATGAATGCAGGGGTCAATAGCACATCAGCTCACCTCCTAAACCTTGAGAGATGTGAATAGATTGTTTTTTAAGTTCTTCCTAACAATATGATTCTATGAAATCCTGCAAGAAGCAGCATATTTCCTTCACTACAAGGAGAGCCTCTCTCAAACAATTAATAATAGGTTCTTTCCTCTCAGTGAGCTTCTTTATTTTTATTATCTTCATATAATACCTTACCTGCCGGTGTATGCCAAATACTGCTGTGAAAATGAAAAGACTATTCTAAGTGCTTAACATCCTTATAGGATTCATGGATGTGGAGGTGCCTGAATATTACCAGAATTGCATTGGAAAAAATAATCTTCACCTTGACCATCTTTAGTATTTGAGTAAAGGAAACTTTAAAGATAAAGTTGAGAAATGACTCAGTTCACACACACACACACACACACACACACACACACACACACACACCAAACAGAAAAAATTAAACCCAAATTAACTCCTCATTCAAGGCCTGTGGGAACTGCAAAGAATCATTTTCAGGTACAAAAACTTATGACTTAAAATAATTGGATGAATTAAAAGGTTCTTGTGGAGAAGAATCCCAGGAGGAAATGAATGAGCCAGGGTTATAATTCTTTCTTCTTGAGAGATAGTGTTACATGGTGCTCAAGAGAGCAGATTTTCACAGCAAAAGAGCATGAATGAGATTGGAGGATGAAAAGTATTCTGTATCTTGACACAGGTGTAAATTTCATGGCTGGTTGCCATATAATGATTTGATAAATTATGCAGTTATGTTCTATGAACCAACCTATATTAATCTTGAAATATATATGCACATCTATATGTTTACATTTATTGGTATACACTTATACAACTATGCATGCATATTTATGCATTGATAATAAAAATTTTCAAAGCATGTTTCATTCACAGATTGTCACATGTTATAAAAAATGGATAATATCAAATTTGATGATGTGACAATATAAAGTGAAGAGCCACACGCTGCTGGCTGGAATATTAATTGGTAAAAATCAATTTGGGGAAACTGGAATTATTTTAACAAAATCAAAATTGTATGTAAAGTTTCATCTAGCAATTTCTCCCAGATTTTTCCTATACTTGTGTACCTTCCTATTATGCAGTTCATCTCTCAGTGTCAAAATTAAACTGCCCTTCACATCACTGGATTTTAGTTACCTGATACTGGGGTGAAGGTAAAATAAGCAGGGAATGGTTAAATACAATATTATTCAAGCCTCATCCTTTAGCAGCTGTAAATGCTTCATTGTAATGTAACAGCTGATTTTCTTGCATTCATCTTCTACCACACTCTTACTGTGAACCAAGAATCAGATGTATTTAACAGTCATAACTTCCATCCCTACAGTATATATAGTACATAGTAAATTCTCACTAAATTATGCATAAAGTTGTGAAAAATATGTTAAATGAACATGGGCACAGTGTGTTTTCAGCTCATTGTGGCCTCCAAGTGGCAGTTCCTCAGAAAAATTGAGCAAGCGGTTATGGGGATAGTAGAAGAAGTGTGTCAGCCCTGGCCAAGTGATGGATCCCAGGGATTTGTTGGTAACCTTGTGTAGTTTCAGAGAGAGAAAAGGCCTTAGCATGGGCATCTCTGAGTGGTTCTGGAGCAGACAGGAATAAAGTCTTAATAACCTCAGACTGGCACATTCTATGAGCTCTTGGAGATGACCAGATGCAATAGCAAGGGTGTGGGTGTGGAGTCTGAATAGGCAAAAAATGTGAGACCAAGGAAGAAAGGGATCATTTAAGTACACACATTTGAATTTGTAATGGAATTGCATGTATGAATAGGTAATTTCATTGAATAAACTAATTCTATTTTATAATAAACTCACTGAAATATTATACAGACATGTTGATATTGTTTAGCATAATACACTGAAAAGAGTTTAAGTTTTTTACATAAAGCCAATAAATTAATCCTGCAATATTATTTATTATAATATTTTCACTTCCATGGGAAAATTTGAAATAGCATCAAGTCTTGTATGTTAAATGGCTTCAGATGGCCCAGATATGTAAGTTTTGTAATTCTGTAATTTTTTCACATTTCTCCCCTGCATTTATGTTCTCTTGTTGTTTGACCACTACTTGCTCCCTCTTCCATCTTTGGGACTATGCCTCAAACATCTCTTTTGATCTTGTTTTCCCCTTTGACTCCACATCTAATTATATTACTTGATCTTTCTAATTGACTGTGCTCTGTGAAATAAAATATATTAGATATTTGTTACAAAAGGTGAACAAGTGGTAAAATGGATCTATTTTCAGTAAACAATAGTACAAAAAGCATATGACAACATATTACACATCAAAAATCATCAGGGAAATGCAAATCAAAACCATAATGATATAACCTCACATCTTTTAGAAGGTCTATTAACAAAAAGACAAAAATAATAAGTGTTGGTGAGGTCATACACAAAAGGGAAAACTTTCACACAGTTAGCTGGAATGTAATTGATACAGTCACTGTGGAAAACAGTATGAAGTTTCCTCAACATATTAAATTAGACCTAGAGGTGTGACCCAGAAATCCCCTTCTGAAAATACACTCCACAGAAAATAAAATCAGCACCTTTTGGTGATATCTCCACTTCCATGTTCATTACAGCATTTGTCACAATACACAAGATACAGAAACAACCTGAGTGTCTGTTAACTGATGAATGGATAAAGAAACTGTGGAACTTATTCACAGTTTGACACTGTTAACCCCTAAAAAGAATAAGATCTAGTCATTTGATACAATACAGATAAGTCTGGAGAACATTACACTAAATAAAATAATTCAGACCCAACAAGAAAAATATTGCACAATATCATTTATGGTGGAATTCAAACCAAAAGTTGACCATATAAGAACAATAGTCAGAAAGTAGTCACTTGAGGTGAGAAGAAGTGGGGAAGAAAATAAAAAGATGAAAGATACAAATGTACAGTTATATAAAGTGAGTAAGTCCAGAGGTAGAATTTATAGCATAAGGAATACAGTTAATAATACTGTATTGCATACTGAAAATTCACTAATAGATTTCAGATTCTCAAACCACACTGATCAAAAGGTAGTATGTGAGAAGATGGATGTTAATTCTCTTGACTGTAGTAATAATTTCATTATCAATATGGATATTATGTATCATGCTGTACATTATAAATATATACAATATAATAATCACAATAAAAACAAGAGCCTAAATTTATCAAGCATATATTAAGTCTCAGATACTGTTCAAAGTTCTTCACATGTATAATCTAATTTAATCTTCACAATAACACTTTGAGGCAGTATTTCATTCTCATTCTTCAAATAATGAAATTGAAGCACCTAGAATTGAAGTTACTTGGCCGACATTACACATTTGGTTAAGTGTTAGCCTGCCTTTCAAACCTGAATGGTGCCTGCACAACTTTATTTCCTTTGATAAATAAAACATGAAGGGGTCAGGGGATTAGCAAGGATGGTGGAATTTGACAGACATCATTTTCAAAAATACATGTATGAAGACAGGCATTGGTTTCAACATACAACAATATATACAACCAGAGATATGAAAAATTGTGCTGTATATGTGTAACAAACATTGTAATGCATTCTGCTGTCATTTATTTTTTTAATTAGTTAAAAAATAAATAAAACATGGGTACTTACTATGGCTTCTGCTGGTTTTACTAATTATAATGATTATGTTTTAGAATTTTAAAAAGTATACTCTGATAAATTGGCATTCATGAACCTTTTATTAGGAAAATATATAACTACAATATAAAATTTCAAGGACATAATCAATTTATACCTCTATGAAAAGAGAGATTACTAAGCTAAAACAACCCAGATCTTCAGCCTAAAATAGACAGGTATCATATTATACTCAGCGATTCAATACTACATTGTTGAGGTTACACCATGCCTGTCATGGTCTGTCTTTTCCTCAAGGTCTGGCAGGATGCCTGGCTGGTGGAGCAAGGATAGAGCTGACTGGTGTAGTCAGGCTTCACTGTGGGTTTCCATTAAAAAGGGGATTCCATTGCTATCTTATCCCATGCTGAACCCAGTGTTCTTTTGAGATAAAAAGTCTCCTGAACATTTTAATACTAGATGATGCTGGAGCCTGCAGAAATGATGGTTGCTGTTCCATTGTGCTACTACACCAAGACTGATTTTAAAATCAACCTTGATTCAAGAAATACTATTTCTCCTCTGTATATCCAATAACACATCTGACTTATCATTAATATCAGAAGTGAGAGCTCAAAAACTGTAGTTATCAAACAGTAAGAATGAACAAAAGACTTTCAAGCTTTGTGTAAACAGTTGGTTTGAAAAGACAGCAAGAGTATTGCAAGTGTTCGGTTTCTTAGGATACTAAAGATTCAATTATGTACTATAAACATTGAGAATAATTCATTTTCTTGGAAGTGGGATACAAAATGCAAGACTAATCATAATTATCTAAAAGATCCTATTTATTCTACAATTTTGCTCTGTGGCTATCTAAATAAGAATTTTAAAAATACTTGGAGTATAGAACACAAAGAAGACAATTAAATAACATTCATTGTATCTAAAAGACTCTTCATAGAAAACAGAGTTATATTAATAATTAGTTTGGCAAAATCACTTATGTTCTTTTATTCCATAATTTTATTGTAGATTTATCCTCCTACATGCTTTTGTAAAGCATGGACATTGAAAGGTATAAGAAGGTCTATAGCATTTTAAGATCTAAAAAAAATTTGTTTCAGAAGTATCGTTAGCAACAGAGTGAGTCTGTCTTTCTGTTACACAAAACATACAATCTGAAATAATTCTAAGAAGACTTGAAATCCCATCAAAATTTTTAAGACTCTGGGACAATTTTATTTTAATAAGAAAAGGTTTTTAAAAGGCTTTATTTGTTAATATAGTAATATTCACTCCCACAGAATAGCCATTTAGTAAAAATTCCTTTGAATGTAGGAAACAGCTTCAATTACCCCTAGCACAGCATGTCATCTGGGATTACACCTAATTTTTTTTAAGAAAGAAGACAATAACAAGCACATAACCCCTTTCAGAGTTTGAGTCAATATTATGGGATTCTCAGATGTAATTAATAAGAGTTTGTTTATCTGTGTATCATGAGGAAAGCTAATACCTTGCAAATTTTTTAACATAAATCCAGAAACAGAGTTCACATAACTTGTGCTTCACAGGACTAGTCAGGAAATTGTCCTGTGAAAGTCAAGACTGTCACACTGACTAGATGACAGTGATTCAGAAGTACACCTCCTTCTTGTGAAATAAATGTTTCAACCATTGATCAACTTATAGCCAATATATATTTATTTATTTATGATCATCAAGGCAACCATCTATTCAGCGCCTTCTGTTGCCTGTGTATTGTAGTTCTACAGCGCATATGACTCAGGGAGCTCAACATGCATGTGGTCCTTTGTCTAACAGCCTCACAAACAATGTGGATTGGCAAATAAGGTATATAAAAAGGGTTGGTTATTTCCCTGAAATCCTGCAACAAAACATTGAAAGATACAAGGCCTTCAACACAGCTCCATTGAGCACCACACTGTTCACATTTGCAAGTAACCATGTAGCATGCATATATAAGTGTAAATTGTCCAAAGAAGTTCAAGCCCAAATATAGATTGTTACTTAGTGTACAGATAGCAATTTTATATAAAATGAAGTTAACATTGCTATGGGTTTAACAAAAGTGTGAGATACTTTTAAACATTATGAACACTTAGTAAAAAAATTCCTTCAGAAATGTTCTTATTTTAAAACTCCTCCTGGGGCTAGGGTTGTGGCTCAGTGGTAGAGTGCTATCCTATCAAGCATGAGGCACTGGGTTCGATCCTCAGCACCACATAAATTTAAGATAAAGACATTGTGTCCATATAAAACTAAAAAATAAATATATATAAAAAACTCCTCCAAAGGATATCATTAGGAAAATTATAGTATAATGGAAGTCAAGTTCCTTTTGAATAGAAGCTCTGAGAGTTTTCTAATTGACTCAATCTTTGTTGTTACCAAACAACACAAAAGAAGCTAAAATGCTAGAGTAGAATATTACTGCCAATTGACTGTATTTGACTTTGAAAGCAACATGGGGAAAACAAGATAGATCAGTAGCTCTTTGCTCCCTAATTAATATCATTTTGGCAGTTCAGCAGAATAAAAGTATAAAGAGTGTCAGTGACAACAAGGACTAGTTCGGGGTCTTGGTGTCTGTGAGAATGTATCACCGTAGCTGCACTTAGTTACCAGCGTATCACAAGGCTGCATCAGACAGGTGATAACTATCTTGCTGGCTGGTTCTTCTAGAATGAAAAGAGTTCCTGCTCCTGGAGGGAACGTGTTTGTGATTCAGCTGCTTTGAAACCCATGCCATGTACTTAAAATTTTGAAACATCCTGAATTCTTCCTTCTAATTTAAGTAAATATCTCCATTAAGCAAAATTATATTTCTATGGATGGCATCTTAGGTATTTCCAAATATTAAGACATTCTACTTTTCTAATTTTTCTTTAATAATATCCTGCTTGCTATATAAAGTTGTTAGAGGTGGAGTTTATGAATCGCTATCTAGGCAACCTCCCATTCAACTTTAGATTTTTCACTGGTAAAATGATTAATCCTTGATTCTACCTCTAATTTCTTTTGTCTTATATTCGCTTGTTGTTTGATGTCGCTTTTTGCCCTGTCCTTTCCCTCCCATATGTGAAAGTTTTTATTCAATACCTTCTCATTCTAAGAATAAATTAAAGCTATTAATAGACCACTGGTCTATATTTTCTGTGCATTCACATAATATATGCCTTTGAACACAAAGATAGAAAAAAACTTTCTTTGCTCTTCAGCAGTCACCTCCTTTTCATTTAGGATAATATGGCATTATTCTTCAATGTCATTTACAAATATGGATTTAACCATGCACCGTATGAGAAGCACTGTGCTGCATTCTGAGGGGATTAATGACAACAAATATAAAAAGTATGTTAAAACATAGTTCCTGCTCTCGAGGATCTTAAAACTTATTTGGAGAAATGAAAGAATAAATATAAAATGAAAGAATAAGTACAAAATAATACAAGGGAGGCACCAAAGAGGAATAAAAAAGGAGACTAAACACTGTTGTCAGTGAAAGAATTCCAAGGACAATAATATGATAGGACACAGTGTAGAAGGATGACAGGCACAAGCAGGATGGTTGTGTAGACTCACCTCTCAGACAAGGGCACCATATGTCCTTGCTCTGAATTTTGTTAGTACTACTTGATGATATTCAATGTTTTAACTCCTGGGGAATTCAATTGGTAAGAATGGATCACCTACTATAGTTTTACTCCAAATTTATCTGCTTATTAAGCTGTTAAATTTACTGACATATTTATGGGTACTTATATAACAATCCTGGTTACATTTTTGCCAGATTTTTTGTTTTTGTTTTTGTTTTTGTTTTTTGGTGGTGGTGGTCCTGTAACAGGTTTAGTACTTTTATAACACAAGTTGGAGTGTTCTCAAGGTGCACTAATAGGGTGTTGTCAGTCAGTGAATCATCTTCCTTTGCAATTAGCTGCATGGTCAACATTGTGAAGGTAGCAAAAGAAGGTCTCATAGATGATAGATCCTCTGCCGTGCAAGCTAAGCATGTTAGTTTTGTATCTCAGTGCTGTTTGAGATGCCAGGCCACAAGATCAGGAATTTTTGCCAACATGTAAATCAAGTCATTTCTTTCTTCCATAAGAACATCCTGCTATGAAATAAAAAAAGAAAATGAAAGACATTCAACTAAATATTGTGTTTAGTTCAATATTTGATTTAATTTTTGGCTCAAGTTCTTTATCTCACTGCATACCAGTAACTAATAGTATGGAAATAATAGCCAGTTCATGGGGCCCAATTTGCATAGAGTGCTCAGTAGTCTTTGTGATTTACATGGATATTTAATTCTCTCTCTCTAATATATATGTATATGCATTTGTATTTATAATGCAAGTATATATGTATGTATTATGTGTACCTATATATCAACCTTGTTAATTTTGTAATTCACAATAGGATCTAATGAAAAAAATAACTGTCTCTTTTGCTTTGCATAACAGTTAATATACTCCCACATCCTCTAAAAGTAATCCATTGTTGTTTTATATGCGGCAGACTTAATAAATATTTACCTTTTTGAACATATTATTTAATGACAGTAATTATGCTGACAGGTAGATTTGAGTTAATAAAGAGGATGCTTTAAAATTTAGCAAATAATTAACAATATATATTTGATATTACTAGATAGATGTTGGTCATATACACCATAGATAATTTAATAAGAGGATGTCTGCCCTCCATGTAAGGAGTTAGGTATGTAACAAAAAGTGCAAAAAAATGTTACTTGGACTCAGATTTATTTATAGGATGTATTCAGAATTCAGAAAATAAAAAATGATTGTTCCTAGGCAGGAGAACTTGGAAAAGGTCAAGAAAAATTTTCTCCAAAGCAAAATATCTTGACTCTATTTATTGACCTTAGATATTTTTTTGATAGATCTTACCTTTTTTTCAGCATAGGAACATTGTAACATCTTTAAAAACCTACCCCAGATATTCATGAACTAGTAGCTCCTCCACATGAGTAAATGAAGAGTCCTGTCTCCTGGATGCATTTTAGTGTATGTAATTTCTCTGATAATGTGGTAACTAAAGTAATTATGAGAAATCCTAACCTAATGGTATCAGAACATCTACAAATAACACAATAATAAAGATTCAAAATCCAGCATGATATTGGAATAAATTAATCTCAAAATATTTTAGTTCTGTAAAAATTCTTGTTTTGTATTTGTTTGCCTTCCATCTCACTGGCTTCAAGGAAATCCATCTATAAATGCTTCTTTTGGCTTTTGTGTTTGTATAGCAGACTTAAGGTTTTATCTTGCAATGTCACTGTGTCACCATGAATAATAATGAAGAACAATTTTAGCATACCTCTTCAAAAACATGGAAAGGCCCCCACTGCTGAGAAAGAATGTCATAATTTATAAAACAGCTTTTTAAACACTCTCTTTCCCTGTGAATGCTATTTTTTTTTTCAATTCACTTTCTGACTCCAGGAGATCTGTGTTTTTAATCTCTAATCAATTTCATCCTTCTTTCTGTCACTGTTGTAAAGTACAAGTAAAATTCTTCAGTACATTTTACCTCTTACCCTTTTTAAGTTTTAATTTTTTCAAAAATACTGATGACATCAGCTACCTTACTCAAAATGATTCTTTTGGGGGAAAAGTAATAAAATTCTAAGCCCATTCCAAGCTTTCAGTCTTATATCATGTTTACTTCAGGTAAACATCTCTATTTAACTGAAAAATCCAAAGCTTTATAAAAGAAGCACACTGCCTTCCACAGAAAAGTTGTTTTTAACATTTTAGTTTTTAAAGGAAACTTTTAGTATTTTAGAAATTGAGCTTTAAAATAGAAGCAGACCACAATAAGAAATTTAGTCCCATGAATTTGAAATGCCATATCCTAATAGATAACACCAGGGTCCTAAGTACATTACTAGAGATTTGCTCTCCAATAAAGAAAAGAAACTCTATTTATGTTATAAAACTAATTTGTTCCTAAATTGCTTTAAAATGCTTTATAAATTGTGTCCTCTGATCAGATATATCTTTTTTTAAAAAATTAGAGCATTTATTTGCAGAATAAAATAGACACTAGTATTGCTGCATGTATATACGTGACTGTATAACCAATGTGATTCTGCAACCTGTACACTCAGAAAAATGAGAAATTATACTCCATTTGATTCAAATGTATGATATGTCAAGATCATTGTACTGTCATGTGTAACTAATAAAAATAAATAAATTAATAAATTTGAGCATTTAAATATTCATAGTATTTGGGTTAACTTTGACAAAGAAATACATGTAAGAAATTTGATTTTAATCTCCATTCTACCAGTTTCCCTTCTTTCCTCTATTCTGTACATCCTCTTCTCTATTAATCTTTCTTTCACTCCTTTATTTATTTACCTATGTTTGATTAGTGCTTTCTGTATATACATAAAGGTGAAATGTATGATACACTTATATAAGTATGCATACTATGATATTGTTAAATTCATTCCATATGTCTACCCCTTTCCCTTCTTTCTTCACTCGCTATGTTCTCCTTGTTCTGTTACACTGATCTACTCTTTATTTTTATAATATTCTATACCGCTTTTCGCTTATTTTGCTCTGGCATCCACGTAGAGAGAAAACATTTGACACCTGATTTTCTGAGATTGGTTTATTTTCTTAGCATGCTTTTTGTCATTTCCATCCATTTACCAGTAAATGCCATTTTTTTAAAATTCCTATTTATAGCTGAGTAAAAAGTTCCTTGTATACACACCATATTTTTTGATCCATTCATCTGTTTATGGGCATCTGAGTTGGTACCATAACTTGGTTATTATGAATTGTGCTTCTATAAACATTAATGTGCCTGCATTACTATAGTGGTTTTAGTTCTTTTGGATAAAAACTGAAGAATGGGATAGTTGGGTCATGTGGTGGATCCATTCCTACTTTTTTGAGGGGCCTTCTCCATAATGGTTGCACTAGTTTGTTGTCCTACCAGCAATATATGAGTGTACATTACTTCCCACATCTTTGCCAGCATTTATTATTGCTTGCGTTTTTGATAGTTGCCATTCTGACTGGGGTTAGATAAAATCTTAGAGTAGTTTTGATTTGCTTTTCCCTGATTGCTAGAGATAATGAACACTTTTTTTCATATATTTGTTGGCCATTTGAATTTTTTATTTTTTAAAATTATTTTAATAGGTGTATATGAACATCAAGCCTTTGTTTTATTTTATTTTTTTAATTTTTATGTGGTGCTAAGGATTGAATCCAGTGCCTCACACATGCTAGGCAAACACTCTGCCACTGAGCTACAGCCTCAACCCACATTTGTATTTTTTCTTTTGAGAAATTTGTTTAATTATTAGCCTGTTGAGTTATTCGATTTTTTGGCATTGAGTTTTTAAAATATATTCTGGATATTAATTCTCTGTTAGAGGACCGACTAGCAAAAATTTTGTTTCCTATTTTTTATCCTCTCTCTTCACTCTCTTAATTGTTTCCTTTAATGTACAGAAGTTTATAATTTGAAGGCACACCATTGATTCTCTAGCTTTCGGGATATTGTTGAGGAAGTCAGTGCCTGCCCCTGTATAAGGAATTATTGATCTTATGTTTTCTTCTAACAGTTGCAAAGCTTCTGATCTAGTTACTAATCTTTAATTTATTTTGATTTTTGATTTGACTTTTGTGAAGGGTGAAATTTCATTCTTTTACATATAATGCCCATTTTTGCAGGCACCTTTGTTGAAACAGTTGTCTTTTCTTCACTATACATTTTTGGCACCTTTGTCAACTCTCAGATGGCTATAAGAATTTGGGTTTGCCTTGGTGTCTTCTCTTCTGTTACATTGGTCTTCATGTCTTTTTTGATGCCAGTACCATGCTGTTTTTTGTTTGTTTGTTTAACTGTAACTGTTTAGTACAATTTGAGATAGGGTACTATGATGCCTCCTGAATCACTTTTCTTATTTAGAATTGCTTCGCTACTCCACATCTCTTATCCTTCCCAATGAATTTGAGGACTGATTTTTCTAGTTCTCTGAAGAATATCATTGGTATTTTGATGGAGATTGCATTGAATGTGTGTATTACTTTTGGTTGTATGGTCATTTTGACAATATTAATTCTGTCTATCCAAGAACATAGGAGTTCTTTCCATTTTCAGTGTTCTTCTTCAATTAAAAAAAATAAAGGGATATAAATAGTAAGAGAAGAGGTCAAACTATCTCTCTTTGCTGATAAGACTATCCTATAAGATTCTCAAAATTCCACCAGAAGACTTCTAGAGCTGATAAATATAATTAGCAAAGTAGCAAGATATGAGATAAATACTCATAAATCAATAGATTTTCTATACTTCAACAGTGAGTCAGCTGACAAAGAAACAATCATAATAACTTCAAAAATTTAAATAAAATATCTGGAAATTAATCTAACCAAAGAAGTAAAAGAATCTACAATGTAAACTGCACAGTACAGAAGAAAACATTGAAGAAGACCTCAGCTATATGTCTTTAAATGTGGCAATGTATAAAAAGAACTTTTGGGAAAATCTAAGATAATTAATTCAAATATACAATAAGTTAGGGGAAAATATAAGAAAATGAAGTTGGGTTATTTGAGGGGAAAATTATGGTTTCTCTAAAAATAACAGTAGTATGAGAAATTATTCTCCTTGACTTCCAATGTTAATTATGACAAAACTCAGCCTCAGAAAGAGGGATTTCAGAAATCAAAGATCTTTTTTACAAGTGCAAATTGCAGATAATACTATTATTATTAACTTTTTATGTTTGCTTTTTTAAAATTGTTTTTTAATTTTTTAAAGGTTTACATTTTATTTTATGAGAGAGAGAGAGAGAGAGAGAGAGAGAGAGAGAGAGAGAGAGAGAGAATATATATTCTTTTTGTAGATGGACACAACACAATGCCTTTTATTTTTATGTGGTGCTGAGAATTGAAACTGGGTCTCACCCGTGCTAGGTGAGCGCTCTACTGATGAGCCACTGCTGGGAGCCATCAGCCAAGTAGGTATGACAATTTCCTTGCCAGCGTACCCCCATGTTTCTTTAGTGGAAGGACTCATGGAAATAGGACATTTTGCAGTGACATTGCATGTAAGGTGACCTTGCTCAAGGGCCAGGGCGGATCCGTGTTTAGGGTGTTCCCAGTTTAGCATAATCCGAGATTAGGGCATTACCCCTTTAGAATAGGTAAAAACTGCTAATGTAAACGAACGCTTCAACTTGGAAGAACAAAAATTGTTTAGCCAAGTTGGATTTGTGTACTCATCATTACCACCAAGTATCATCAAGATTGGGTGAAAAAATATTTGCTGGTATTTCGGAAACTCGTAATTTCTTGGAAGTTTGACAACCCCTTTCATAAAATTGCTTTTCGGCAGTCTCTGCTTAGGGCTACTTTAAGAGGAAACAAACCATAAAGACAAAACTGAGAACCGCTTTATTTTGTTATGTTTCAAAGAGCTATTATAAACCATGTTGGATTTAGAGTTCCAGATTCATCTATCTATATAGGAGACAACAGAGTGAAATCTAAAAATAAAAACTGCTACTCTAAACGAACGCTTCAACCTAGAAGAACAAAATTTGGTGATCCATGTGGGATTAGTATACTGATCATTACCACCAAGAATCATCAAGATTGGGAGAAAAAATATTTGCTGGTATTTCGGAATCTCGTAAATTCTTGGACGCCTTCCAACCCCTTTCAATGAAAATCATTTTCGCCAGTCTCTGATTAGGTCTACGTGAAGAGGAAACAAACCATTGAGACAAAACTGAGAACTACTTTATTTTGTCAAGTTTCAAATAGCTACTACAAACCATGTTGGATTTAGTGTTCCAGATTCATCTATCTATATAGGAGACAACAGAGTGAAACCTCAAAATATATACTGCTACTGTAAACGAACGCTTCAACCTAGAAGAACAATTTTGGTGAGCCATGTGGTATTTGTATACTGATCAATACCACCATGTATCATCAAGATTGGGCAAAAAATATTTGCTGGTATTTCGGAAATTCGTACATTCTTGGATGCTTGCCAACCCCTTTCAATGAAAGTGCTTTTCCACAGTCTCTGCTTAGGGCTACTTGGAGAGGAATCAAACCATAGAGAAAAAACTGAGAACTACTTTATTTTGTCCAGTTCCAAAGAGCTACTACAACCATGTTGGATTTAGAGTTCTAAATTTATCTATCTATATGGGAGAGAAGAGAGTGAAACCTAAAAATAAAAACTGCTACTGTAAATAACGCTTCAACCTAGAAGAACAAAATTTGGTGAGCCAAGTGGGATATGTGTACTGATCATTACCACCAAGTATCATCAAGTTTGGGTGAAAAAATATTTGCTGGTATTTTGGAAACTCGTAATTTCTTGGAAGCTAGGCAACCCCTTTCAATGAAAGTGCTTTTCACCAGTCTCTGCTTAGGTCTCTTGAAGAGGAAACAAACAATAGAGACAAAACTTAGAACTACTTTATTTTGTCAAGTTTCAAAGAGCTGTATTGTCGTTTCTATGGGACACAATGAAAGCAGTTTTAAGAGGGAAATTCATTTCCTGGAGTTCATTCCTCAAAAAAAGAAAAAAAAACAACAAATAAACGAACTCACACTACATGTCAAAACCCTAGAAAAGGAAGATCAAAACAACAGCAAACATAGCAGAAGACAAGAAATAATTAAAATCAGAGCGGAAATCAACAAAATTTAAACAAAAAAAAAACATCAAAAAATTGATAAAACTAAAAGTTGGTTCTTTGAAAGAATAAATAAGATCGACAGACCCTTAGCCAAGCTAACAAAGAGAAGAAAGAGAAAACTCAAATTGCTAACATACGGGATGAAAAAGGCAATATCACAACAGACACTACAGAAATACAGAAGATAATTAGAAAGTATTTTGAAACCTTATATTCTAATAAAAGAGAAGACAGTGAAGACATCGATAAATTTCTTAAGTCATCTGAGTTGTCCAGATTGAGTCAGGAAGACACACACAATCTAAACACACCAATAACAAAGGAAGAAATAGAAGAAGCCATCAAAAGACTACCAACCAAGAAAAGCCCTGGACCAGATGGCTATACAGCGGAGTTTTACAAAACCTTCAAAGAAGAATTAATACCAATACTTTTCAAGCTATTTCAATAAATAGAAAAAGAAGGAGCTCTTCCAAATTCATTCTATGAGGCCAACATCACCCTGATCCCAAAACCAGACAAAGACACTTCAAAGAAAGAAAACTACAGACCAATATCTCTAATGAACATAGATGTAAAAATCCTCAATAAAATCCTGGCAAATCGAATACAAAAGCATATCAAAAAAATTGTACACCATGATCAAGTAGGATTCATCCCTGGGATGCAAGGTTGGTTCAATATACGGAAATCAATAAATATTATCCACCACATCAATAGACTTAAAGATAAGAACCATATGATCGTCTCGATAGATGCAGAAAAAGCATTCGACAAAGTACAGCATCCTTTTATGTTCAAAACACTAGAAAAACTGGGGATAACAGGAACTTACCTGAACATTGTAAAAGCTATATATGCTAAGCCTCAGGCTAGCATTATTCTAAATGGAGAAAAACTGAAGGCATTCCCGCTAAAATCTGGAACAAGACAGGGATGCCCTCTCTCACCACTTCTGTTTAATTTAGTCCTTGAAATACTAGCCAGAGCAATTAGACAGACAAAAGAAATTAGAGGCATAAAAATAGGAAAAAAAGAACTTAAAATATCTCTATTTGCAGGCGATATGATCCTATACCTAGAAGACCCAAAAGGGTCTTCAAAGAAACTACTAGAACTAATAAGTGAATTCAGCAATTGGCAGGATATAAAATCAACACGCATAAATCAAAGGCATTCCTGTACATCAACAACAAAACTTCTGAAATGGAAATGAGGAAAACTACCCCATTCACAATATCCTCAAAAAAAATAAAATACTTGGGGATCAACCTAACAAAAGAGGTGAAAGATTTATACAAAGAAAACTGCAGAACCCTAAAGAGAGAGATAGAAGAAGATCTTAGAAGATGGAAAAATGTACCCTGTTCATGGACAGGCAGAACTAACATCATCAAAATGGCAATATTACCCAAAGTTCTCTTCAGGTTCAACGCAATGCCAATCAAAATCCCAAGGGAATTTCTTGTAGAAATAGATAAAGCTATCATGAAATTCATATGGAAAAACAAAAGACCCAGAATAGCAAAAGCTATTCTAAGCAGGAAGTGTGAATCAGGCGGTATAGCGATACCAGATTTCAAACTATATTACAGAGCAATAGTAACAAAAACAGCATGGTACTGGTACCAAAACATGCAGGTGGATCAATGGTACAGAATAGAGGACACAGAGACCAATCCTCAAAATTACAACTTTCTTATATTTGATAAAGGCGCTAAAAGCATGCAATGGAGAAAGGATAGCATCTTCAACAAACGGTGCTGGGAAAACTGGAAATCCATATACAACAAAATGAAGTTGAATCCCTTTCTCTCGCCATGCACAAAAGTTAATTCAAAATGGATCAAGGAGCTAGATATCAAACCAGAGACTGCACCTAATAGAAGAAAAAGTTGGCTCCGATCTACATATTGTGGGGTCGGGCTCCGACTTCCTTAATAGGACGCCCATAGCCCAAGAATTAAATACAAGAATAAACAAATGGGACTTACTGAAACTAAAAAGTTTTTTCTCAGCAAGAGAAACAATAAGAGAGGTAAACAGGGAACCTACATCCTGGGAACAAATTTTTACTCCTCACACTTCAGATAGAGCCCTAATATCCAGAATATACAAAGAACTTAAAAAATTAAACAATAAGATAACAAACAACCCTATCAACAAATGGGCCAAGGTCCTGAACAGACATTTCTCAGAGGAAGACATACAGTCAATCAATAAGTATATGAAAAAATGCTCACCATCTTTAGCAGTCAGAGAAATGCGAATCAAAACCACCCTAAGATACCATCTCACTCCAGTAAGATTGGCAGCCATTATGAAGTCAAGTAACAATAAGTGCTGGCGAGGATGTGGGGAAAAGGGTACACTTGTATTGCTGGTGGGACTGCAAAATGGTGCGGCCAATATGGAAAGCAGTATGGAGATACCTAGGATAGCTGGGAATGGAACCACCATTTGACCCAGCTATTGCCCTTCTCGGTCTATTCCCTGAGGACCTCAAAAGAGCATACTATAGGGATACTGCCACTTCAATGATCATAGCAGCACAATTCACAATAGCTAGACTTTGGAATCAACCTAGATTCCTTTCAATAGATGAATGCATTAAAAAAATTGTGGCATCTATACACAATGGAGAATTACGCAGCACTAAAAAATGACAAAATCATGGATTTTGCAGGGAAATGGATGGCATTAGAGAAGATAATACTAAGTGAAGCTAGCCAATCCTTAAAAAATGAATGCCAAATGTCTCCTTTGATATAAAGAGAGCAACCAAGATCAGAACAGGGAAGAAGAGCATGAGGAAAAGATTAACATTTAACAGAGACGAGTGGGGTGGGAGAGCAGGAGAGAGAAGGGAAACTGTATGGAAATGGAAGGAGACACTCGTTGTTACATAAAACTACATATAAGAGTTTGTGAGAGGAAAGGGGAAAAAAAAGGGCGAGAATTAAACCAGAGAAGATGGGGTAGAGAGGGAAGAGGAGAGGGAAGGGGAGGGGGGATAGTAGAAAATAGGAAAGGTAGCAGAATACAACAGTCATTAATATGGTGTTATGTAAAAATGTGGATGTGTCACCGATGTGATTCTGCAATTTGTATTTGGGGTAAAAATGGGAGCTGATAACCCACTTGAATCAAATGTATGGAAGATGATATGCCATGAGCTTTGTAATGTTTTGAACAACCAATAAAAAAAGATTAAAAAAGAAGTTTCAAAAAGCTCCTACAAACCATGTTTGATTTATTGTTTGAAATTCATCTATCTATATAGGAGAGATCAGAGTGAAACCTAAAAATAAAAACTGCTACTGTAAACGAACGCTTCAACCGAGAAGAACAAAATTTGGTGAGCCAAGTGAGATTTGTATACTGATCATTACCACCAAGTATCATCAAGATTTGGTGAAAAAATATTTGCTGGTATTTCTGAAACTCGTAGATTCTTGGACGCTTGCCAACCCCTTTCAATGAAAGTGCTTTTCTCCAGTCTCTGATTAAGGCTACATGAAGAGGAAACAAACCATAGAGACAAAACTGAACTACTTTATTTTGTCATGTTTCAAAGAGCTACTACAAACGATGTTGGATTTAGAGTTCCAAATTAATCTATCTATATAGGAGAGAACAGAGTGAAACCTAAAAATAAAAACTGCAACTGTAAACGAACGCTACAACCTAGAAGAACAAAATTTGGTGAGCCAAGTGGGATTTGTGTACTGATCATTACCACCATGTATCATCAAGATTGGGTGAAAAAATATTTGCTGGTATTTCGGAAAAACGTAATTTCTTGGAAGCTTGGCAACCCCTTTAAATGAAAGTGATTTTCCACAGTCTGTGCCTAGGGCTACTTGAAGAGGAAACAAACCATAGAGACAAAACTGAGAACTACATTATTTTGTCCAGTTTCAAAGAGCTACTACAAACCATGTTGGATTTAGAGTTCTAAATTCATCTATCTATATAGGAGAGAACAGAGTGAAACCTAAAAATGAAAACTGCTACTGTAACGGAACGCTTCAACCTAGAAGAACCAAATTTGATGAGCCAAGTTGGATTTGTGTACTGATCATTACCACCAAGTATCATCAAGATTGGGTGAAAAAATAATTGCTGGTATTTCGGAAAAACGTTATTTCTTGGAAGCTTGGCAACCCCTTTCAATGAAAGTGCTTTTCCACAGTCTGTGCCTAGGGCTACTTAAAGAGGAAACAAACCATAGAGACAAAACAGAGAACTTCTTTATTTTGTCAAGTTTCAAAGAGCTACTACAAACCATGTTGGATTTAGTGTTCCAAATTCATCTATCTATATAGGAGAAAACAGAGTGAAACCTAAAAATAAAAACTACTACTGTAAACGAACGCTTCAACCTAGAAGAATTTGGTGAGCCAAGTGGGATGTGTGTACTGATCATCAAGATTGGGTGAAAAAATATTTGCTGGTATTTCGGAAATTCGTAATATCTTGGAAGCTTGGAAACCTCTTTCAATGAAAGTGCTTTTCCACAGTCTCTGTTTAGGGCTACTTGAAGAGGAAACAAACCATAGAGACAAAACTGAAAACTACTTTATTTTGTCCAGTTTCAAAGAGCTACTACAATCCATGTTGGATTTAGAGTTCCAAATTCATCTATCTATATAGGAGAGAACAGAGTGAAATCTAAAAATGAAAACTGCTACTGTAACCGAACGCTTCAACCTAGAAGAACCATATTTGGTGAGCCAAGTGGGAATTGTGTATTGATCATCACCACCAAGTATCATCAAGATTGAGTGAAAAAATATTTGCTGGTATTTCGGAAACTCATAATTTCTTGGAACCTTGGCAACCCCTTTCAATGAAAGTGCTTTTCGCCAGTCTCTGATTAGGGCTACTTGAAGAGGAAACAAACCATAGAGACAAAACTGAGAACTAATTATTTTGTCAAGTTTGAAAGAGCTACTGCAAACCTTGTTGGATTTAGCATTCCAGATTCATCTATCTATAGGAGACAACAGAGTGAAACCTTAAAATATAAACTGCTACTGTAAACGAACGCTTCAACCTAGAAGAATAAAATTTGATGAGCCAAGTGGGATTTGTATACTGATCAATACCACCAAGTACAATCAAGATTGGGTGAAAATATTTGCTGTTATTTCGAAAACTCGTAGATTCTTGGACGCTTGCCAACCCTTTTCAATGAAAGTTATTTTAGACAGTCCCTGATTAGGGCTACTTGAAGAGGAAACAAACCATAGAGACAAAACTGAGAACTACTTTATTTTGTCCAGTTTTAAAGATCTACTACAAACCATGTTAGATTTAGAGTTCCAAATTCATCTATCTATATAGGAGAGAACAGAGTGAAACCTAAAAATAAAAACTGCTACTGTAAATAACGCTTCAACCTAGAATAACAAAAATTGGTGAGCCAAGTGGGATTTCTGTACTCATCATTACCACCAAGTATCATCAAGATTGGGTGAAAAAATATTTGCTGGTATTTCAGAAACTCGGAATTTCTTGGAAGCTTGGCAACCTCTTTCAATGAAAGTGCTTTTCGCCAGTCTCTGTTAGGGCTACATGAAAAAAAAAAAAAAAAAACCATAGAGACAAAACTGAGAACTACATTATTTTGTCAAGTTTCAAAGAGCTACTACAAACCACGTTGGGTTTAGAGTTCCAAATTCATCTATCTATATAGGAGAGAACAGAGTGAAACCTAAAAATAAAAACTTCTACTGTATTCGAACGCTTCAACCTAGAAAAAAAAAATTGGCGAGCCAAGTGCGATTTGTGTACTGATCATTACCACCAAGTATCATCAAGATTGGGTGAAAAAATATTTGCTGGTAATTCAGAAACTCGTAATTTCTTGGAAGCTTGGCAACCCCTTTCAATGAAAGTGCTTTTCAACAGTCCCTGATTAGGACTACTTGAAGAGAAAGCAAACCACAGAAACAAAACTGAGAACTACTTTGTTTTGTCAAGTTTCAAAGAGCTATTACAAACCATGATGGGTTTAGAGTTCCAAATACATCTATCTATATAGGAGAGAACAGAGTGTAACCTAAAAATTAAAACTGCTACTGTAAAGAACGTTTCAACTTAGAAGAACAAAATTTGGTGAGCCAAGTGGGATTTGTGTCCTGATCATTACCACCAAGTATCATCAAGATTGGGTGAAAAAATATTTGCTGGTATTTGAAAAACCCGTAATATCTTGGAAGCTTGGCAACCCCTTTCCATGAAAGTTCTTTTCTATACTCTCTGCTTAGGGCTACTTAAAGAGGAAACAATCCATTGAGACACAACTGAAAACTGCTTTATTTTGTCAGGTTTCAAAGAGCTACTGCAAATCATGTTGGATTTAGAGTTCCAAATTCATCTATCTATATAGGAAAGAACAGAGTGAAACCTAGAACTAAAATCTGCTACTGTAAACGAAAGCTTCAACCTAGAGAAACAAAATTAGGTGAGACAAGTGGGATTTGTGTACTGAGCATTACCACCAAGTATCATAAAGATTGGGTGAAAAAATATTTGCTGGTATTTCTGAAACTCGTAGATTCTTGGACGCTTGCCAACCCCTTTCAATGAAAGTGCTTTTCGCCAGTCTCTGATTATGGCTACTTGAAGAGGAAACAAACCATAGAGACAAAACTGAGAACTACTTTATTTTGAAAAGTTTCAAAGAGCTACTACAAACCATGTTGGATTTAGAGTTCCAAATTCATCTATCTATATAGGAGAATACAGAGTGAAACCTAAATATAGGAAATGCTACTGAAAACGAGCCCTTCAACCTAGAAGAACAAAATTTGGTGAGCTAAATGGGATTTCTATTGTGATCATTACTACCAATTATCATCCAGATTGGGTGAAAAAGAATTTGCTTCTATTTTGGAAACTCGTAATTTCTTGGAAGCTTGGTGACCCCTTTCAATGAAAGTGCTTTTCCACAGTCTCTGCTTTGGGCTACTTGAAGAGGAAACAAACCATAGAGACAAAACTGAGAACTACTTTATTTGGTCAAGTTTCAAAGAGATACTACAAACCATTTTGGATTAAGAGTTCCAAATTTATCTATCTATATAGGAGAGTACAGAGTGAAACCTAAATATAGAAACTGCTACTGTAATCAAACCCTTCAACCTAGAAAAAGAAAATTTGGTGAGCTAAGTGGGATTTCTATTCTGATCATTACCACCAATTATCATCAAGATTGGGTGACAAAGAATTTGCTGGTATTTTGGAAACTCGTCATTTTTGAAGCTTGGCAACACCTTTCAATGAAAGTGCTTTTCCACAGTCTCTGCTTAGGGCTACTTGAAGAGAAAACAAACCATAGAGACAAAACTGAGAACTACTTTAATTTGTCAACTTTCAAAGAGCTACTACAAACCATGTTGAATTTAGTGTTCCAAATTGATCTATCTATATAGGAGAGAACAGATTGAAACCTAAAAATAAAAACTGCTACTGTAAACAAACGCTTCAACCTAGAAGAACAAAATTTGGAGAGCCATGTGGGATTTGTGTACTGATCATTAACACCGAGTATCATCAAGATTGGCCTAAAAAATATTTGCTTGTGTTTCGGAAACTTCGAATTTCTTGGAAGCTTGGCAACCCCTTTCAATGAAAGTGCTTTTCTCCAGTCTCTGATTAGGGCTACGTGAAGAGGAAACAAACTATAGAGACAAAACTGAGAACTACTTTATTTTGTCAAGTTTCAAAGAGCTACTACAAACCATGTTGGATTTAGAGTTCCAGATTCATCTATCTATATCGGAGACAACAGAGTGAAACTAAAAATAAAAACTGCTACTGTAAATGAACGCTTCAACCTAGAAGAACAAAATTTGGTGAGCCATATTGGATTTGTATACTGATCATTACCACCAAGTATCATCAAGATTGGGCTGAAAAATATTTGCTGCTATTTCGGAAACTCGTAATTTCTTGGAAGCTTGGCAACCCCTTTCAATGAAAATGCTTTTCGCCAGTCTCTGATTAGGGCTACTTGAAGAGGAAACAAACCATAGAGGCAAAACTGAGAACTACTTTATTTTGTCAAGTTTCAAAGAACTGCTACAAACCATGTTGGATTTAGAGTTCCAAATTTATCTATGTATATAGGAGAGTACAGAGTGAAACCTAAAAATAGAAACTGCTTTTGTAAACGAACGCTTCAACCCAGAAGAACAAAATTTGGTGAGCTAAGTGGTATTTCTATTCTGATCATTACCACCAATTATCATCAAGATTCGGTGAAAAAGAATTTGCTGGTATTTCGGAAACTCCTAATTTCTTGGAAGCTTGGCAACCCCTTTCAATGAAAGTGCTTTTCCACAGTCTCTGCATAGGGCTACTTGAAGAGGAAACAAACCATAGAGACAAAACTGAGAACTACTTTATTTGGTCAAGTATCAAAGAGCTACTACAAACCATGTTGAATTTAGTGTTTCAAATTCATCTATCCATATAGGAGAGAACAGATTGAAACCTAAAAATAAAAAACTGCTACTGTAAACGAACGCTTCAACCTAGAAGAACAAAATTTGGTGAGCCAAGTGGGATTTGCATACTGATCATTACCACCAAGTATCATCAAGATTGGGCCAAACATATTTGCTGCTCTTTTGAAACTCGTAGATTCTTGGAAGCTTGGCAACCCCTTTCAATAAAAGTGCTTTTCCACAGTCTCTGCTTAGGGCTACTTGAAGAGGAATCAAACCACAGAGACAAAACTGAGAACTACTTTATTTTGTCAAGTTTCAAAGAGCTACTACAAACCATGTTGGATTTAGAGTTCCAGATTCATCTATGTATATGGGAGACAACAGAGTGAAACAAAAAATAAAAACCTCTACTGTAAATGAACGCTTCAACCTAGAAGAACAAAATTTGGTGAGCGAAGTGGGATTTGTATACTGATCATTACCACCAAGTATCATCAAGATTGGGCCAAAAAATATTTGCTGCTATTTCGAAACTCGTAGATTCTTGGAAGCTTTGCAATCCCTTTTAATGAAAGTGCTTTTCTCCAGTCTCTGATTACGGCTACTTGAAGAGGAAACAAACCATAGAGACAAAACTGAGAACTACTTTATTTTGTCAAGTTTCAATGAGCTACAGAAACTATGTTTAATTTAGAGTTCCAACTTCATCTATGTATATAGGGGAGAACAGAGTGAAACCTAAAAATACAAACTGCTACTGTAAACGAACACTTCAACCTAGAAGAACAAAATTTGGTGAGAAAAGTGGGATTTGTGTACTGATCATTACCACCAAGTATCATAAAGATTGGGCGAAAAAATATTTGCTTGTATTTTGGAAACTCGTAATTTTTGGAAGCTTGGCAACCCCTTTCAATGAAAGTGCTTTCCACAGTCTCTGCTTTGGGATATTTGAAGAGGAAACAAACCATAGAGACAAAACTGAGAACTACTTTTTTATATTGACACAATACCTTTATTTATTTATCTTTATGCGGTGCTGAGGATTGAACTCAGTGCCTCACACATTCTAGAAGAGCACTCTGCTACTGAGCCACAACCCTGGCCCCAACAAAACCCAACTAAGCAGTCAGCTCTGGGCTATGCTAATATTATAAGGAAACTCCATGTAATCAGGGGATTCCTCTTCTAGTTTTTCTTTTTTTTTATTTATTTTTTATTTTTATTTATTTTTATCTTTCATACATTTGATTCATGTGAGGTATGCTTTTCCATTTTTACCCCAAATACAAATTGCAGAATCACATCAGTTATACATTCACAATGTTTACATAATGCCATATTAGTGACTGTTGTATTCTGCTATCTTTCCTATCCCCTACTATCCCCCCTCCTCTCCCCTCCCATCTTCCCTCTCTACCTCGTCTGTTGTTGTTCCATTCTCTCCCTCCCCCCTTTCCCCTCACAACCTCATATATGTGATTTCGTATAACGATGTGGTTTTCCTTCCGTTTCCATGCAATTTCCCTTCCCTCTCCCTTTCCCTCCCTTCATTCGTCTCAATTTAATATTAATCTTTTTCTCATGCTCTTTCCCCCTGTTCAGATCTTAGTTGCTCTCCTTAAATCAAAGAAGACATTTGGCTTTTGTTTTTTAAGGATTGGCTAGCTTCACTTAGCATAATCTGCTCTAATGCCATCCATTTCCCTGCAAATTCCATGATTTTGTCATTTTTAGTGCTGCATAATACTCCATTGTGTATAGATGCCACATTTTTTTTAATCCATTCATCTATTGAAGGGCATCTAGGTTGGTTCCACAATCTAGCTATTATGAATTGTGCTGCTATGATCATTGATTTGGCAGTATTCCTATAGTATGCTCTTTTAAGGTCGTCAGGGAATAGTCCAAGGAGGGCGATAGCTGGGTCGAATGGTGGTTCCATTCCCAGCTTTCCCAGGAGTCTCCATACTGCTTTCCATACTGGCTGCACCAATTTGCAGTCCCACCAGCAATGTATAAGAGTACCCTTTTCCCCACATCCTCGCCAGCACTTATTGTTATTTGACTTCCTAATGGCTGCCAGTCTTAATGGAGTGAGATGGTATCTTAGGGTGGTTTTGATTTGCATTTCTCTGACTGCTAGAGATGGTGAACATTTTTTCATGTACTTATTGATTGATTGTATGTCCTCTTCTGAGAAGTGTCTGTTCAGGTCCTTGGCCCATTTGTTGATTGGGTTATTTGTTATCTTATTGTTTAATTTTTTGAGTTCTTTGTATATTCTGGAAATTAGGGCTCTATCTGAAGTGTGGGGAGTGACGATTTGTTCCCAGGATGTAGGTTCCCTATTTACTTCTCTTATTGTTTCTCTTGCTGAGAAAAAAGTTTTTAGTTTAAGTAAGTCCCATTTGTTTATTCTTGTTGTTAACTCTTGGGCTATGGGCGTCCTATTAAGGAATTTGGAGCCTGACCCCAAAATATGTAGATCGGAGCCAACTTTTTCTTCTATCAGGTGCAGAGTCTCTGGTTTGATATCTAGAGTTAACTTTTGTGCATGGCAAGAGAAAGGGATTCAGTTTCATTTTGTTGCATATGGATTTCCAATTTTCCCAGCACCATTTGTTGAAGATGCTATCCTTCCTCCATTGCTTTTTTTTATCCCCTTTATCAAATATAAGAAAGTTGTAATTTTGTGGATTGGTTTCTGTGTCCTCTATTCTGTACCATTGGTCCACCTGCCTGTTTTGGTACCAGTACCACGCTGTTTTTGTTACTATTGCTCTGTAGTACAGTTTGAACTCTGGTATAGCTATACCTCCAGATTCACACTTCCTGCCTAGAATTGTTTTTGCTATTCTGGGTCTTTTGTTATTCCATATGAATTTCATGATTGCTTTATCTATTTCTACAAGAAATGCCGTTGGGATTTTGATTGGCATCGCATTAAACCTGTAGAGATCATTGGGTAATATCGCCATTTTCATAATGTTAGTTCTGCCTATCCATGAACAGGGTACATTTTTCCATCTTCTAAGATCTTCATCTATCTCTCTCTTTAGGGTTCTATAGTTTTCATTGTATAAATCTTTCACCTCTTTTGTTAGGTTGATTCCCAAGTATTTTTTTTTTTTTTGAAGCTATTGTGAATGGAATGGTTTTTTTCATTTCCATTTCAGAAGTTTTGTTGCTGATATACAGGAATGCCTTTGATTTATGCGCATTGATTTTGTATCCTGCCACTTTGCTAAATTCATTTATTAACTCTAGCAGTTTCTTTGTAGACCCTTTTGGGTCTGTAAAGTATATTATCATGTCATCCGCAAATAGCGATAATTTAAGTTCTTCTTTTCCTATTTTTATGCCTTTAATTTCTTTTGTCTGTCTGATTGCTCTGGCTAGCATTTTAAGAACTAAATTGAATAGAAGTGGTGAGAGAGGGCATCCCTGTCTAGTTCCAGATTTTAGAGGGAATGCCTTCAGTTTTTCTCCATTTAGAATGATGTTAGCCTGAGGCTTAACATATATAGCTTTTACAATGTTGAGGTAAGTTCCTGTTATCCCTATTTTTTCTAGTGTTTTGAACATAAAGGGATGCTGTACTTTGTCAAATGGTTTTTCTGCATCTATTGAGATGATCATATGGTTCTTATCCTTAAGTCTATTGATGTGGTGAATCACATTTATTGATTTCCGTATATTGAACCAGCCTTGCATCCCAGGGATGAATCCTACTTGATCATGGTGTACAATTTTTTTGATGTGCTTTTGCATTCGATTCGCCAGGATTTTATTGAGAATTTTTGCATCTAAGTTCATTAGAGATATTGGTCTATAGTTTTCTTTCTTTGAAGTGTCTTTGTCTGGTTTTGGGATCAGGGTTATGTTGGCCTCATAGAATGAATTTGGAAGAGCTCCTTCTTTTTCTATTTCTTGAAATAGCTTGAAAAGTATTGGAATTAATTCTTCTTTGAAGGTTTTGTAGAACTCTGCTGTATACCCATCTGGTCCCGGGCTTTTCTTAGTTGGTAGTCTTTTGATGGCCTCTTCAATTTCTTCTTTTGTTATTGGTCTGTTTAAATTGTGAGTGTCTTTCTGACTCAATCTGGGCAGATCATATGACTTAAGAAATTTATCGATATCTTCACTATCTTCTATTTTATTGGAATATAGGGTTTCAAAATATTTTTTAATTATCTTCTGTATTTCTGTAGTGTCTGTTGTGACATTGCCTTTTTCATCCCGTATGTTAGTAATTTGCGTTTTCTCGCTTCTTCTCTTCATTAGCATGGCTAAGGGTCTGTCGATCTTATTTATTTTTTCAAAGAACCAACTCTTAGTTTTATCAATTTTTTCAATGGTTTTTTTGTTTCAATTTCGTTGATTTCCGCTCTGATTTTAATTATTTCTTGTCTTCTGCTATATTTGCTGTTGTTTTGTTCTTCCTTTTCTAAGGTTTTAAGATGTAGTGTGAGTTCATTTATTTGTTGGTTTTTTCTTTTTTTGAGGAATGAACTCCAGGAAATGAATTTCCCTCTTAAAACTGCTTTCATTGTGTCCCATAGATTCCGGGATGTTGTGTCTGTATTGTCGTTTATCTCTAGGAATTTTTTGATTTCCTCCTTTATGTCTTCTGTAACCCATTGATCATTCAGTAACATATTGTTCATTTTCCAGGTGATGCAGGATTTTTCCTTGCTTCTTTTATCATTGATTTCCAGTTTCATTCCATTATGGTCAGATATGGTGCATGGTATTATCTCCACACCTTTATATTTACTGAGAGTCGCCCTATGGCATAATATATGGTCTATCTTTGAGTAGGATCCATGTGCTGCTGAGAAGAATGTGTATCCACTTGATGACGGTTGATAAATTCAATATATGTCGGTTAAGTCTAGGTTATTGATTGTGTTATTGAGTTTTATAGCTTCTTTGTTCAGCTTTTGTCTAGAGGATCTATCCAATGGCGAGAGTGGTGTGTTGAAGTCCCCCATAATAATTGTGTTGTGGTCTATTTGACTCTTGAACTTGAGGAGAGTTTGTTTTATGAACGTTGCAGCACCATTGTTTGGTGCATACAAATTGATAATTGTTATGTCTTGATGGTGGATGGTTCCTTTTAACAGTATATAGTGTCCTTCTTTATCCCTTTTGATTAACTTAGGTTTGAAGTTCACTTTATTCGATATGAGAATGGCCACTCCTGCTTGCTTCCGAGGGCCATGTGAGTGGTATGATTTTTCCCAATCTTTCACCTTCAGTCTGTGTATGTCTTTTCCTATCATGTGAGTCTCCTGAAGGCAGCATATTGTTGGATTTGTTTTTTTAATCCAGGTTACTAGCCTATGTCTCTTGATTGGTGAATTTAAGCCATTAACATTTAAGGTTACAATTGAAATATGGTTTGTACTTCCAGTCATGTTTATTTATTTATTTATTTTAGATTGGTTAGTTTTCCCTCTTTGGTTATTTTTCTCCCCCTTTACTGAGATACCTCCCACTGTTAATTTTGGGCGCTATTTTTCAATTCCTCTTCTTGTAATATTTTGCTCAACATACTTTGCAGTGCTGGTTTTCTAGCTGCAAATTCTTTTAGCTTTTGTTTATCGTGAAATATTTTAGTTTCATTGTCAAATCTGAAGCTTAGTTTTGCTGGATACAGGATTCTTGGTTGGAATCCATTATTTTTCGGTGTTTGAAATACGTTGTTGCAGGATCTTCTCGCTTTCAAAGTCTATGATGAAAAATCAGTCGTTAACCTAATTGGTTTACCCCTAAATGTAATCTGCCTCCTTTCTCTCGTAGCTTTTAGTATTCTCTCCTTGTCCTGTATGTTAGCTATCTTCATAAGTATGTGTCTTGGAGTTGGTCTATTATGGTTTTGGATGTTTGGGGTCCTGTAAGCTTCCAGGATTTGGCAATCCATTCCATCTTTCATCTCTGGGAAGTTTTCTAGTATTATCTCTCTTAGTATGCTATCCATTCCTTTGTATTGATTCTCGGTGCCTTCTTCTATCCCAATGACTCTCAGATGAGGTCTTTTGATGAGGTCCCATATCTCTTGGATAGATTGCTCGTGAGATTTCAGCATCTTTTCTGTCTTGACTATATTCTTTTCAATTTGATAAACTTTGTCTTCATTATCTGATGTTCTGACTTCTACTTGATCCAGTCTGTTTGTAATATTCTCATTAGCGCTTTTAATCTGATTTACGGTTTCTTGCATTTCTATGATTGCAGCTTGATTTTTTTTTAACACCTCTATCTCCTGATAAAGCTCATTCTTTGTGGATTGAATTTGTGTGGTTAGTTCCTCTTCAAAATATACTTTCAATGCTTGGATTTGCTGTCTCATGTCTTCTCTAATATTCCGTTCCATCTGAATTAGGTATGCCTTGATTTCTTTCCCTGTCCATGTTTCTGTTTCTTCTAGGCCCTCCTGTAAATTTAGGTTGTCCTCTATTGTTTGTAACCCTTTTTTTCCTTGTTTTTTTTTATATTGTTCACGTTGCTTTCCAGCTCTGTTTGACTGCTTAGTAACTGCTTTCTCCTATACATTTGTTTTGGCTTTGTATATCTCTGTTGTCTCTCTTTTGTGGTGGGAGATTATGCCTAGAAATGTTGGGCTTTGTTGTACTTTACAGCTGATTCATTCAATTCATATAAGGCTTCTAGGTTCTCTATGCATATAATGTTTTGCTGTTTGTTCTTTGGACTATATGTTTAGGTTGGGTGCTCTGGTGGTACGATGATTAGTATGTCTTGGCTACTTTAGAAGATTGCTCCATTGAAGGTGGATACTACCAGGCAATTGGATCAGGGTGCTGATAGTAGCTAGGTATTTATGAGTCTTTAGACAGCCTCAAGACATTCACCTATTTGCATTTAGAAAATTACACGCAATGGAAGATGTAATGCTTGGGATGAGAGTTAGGGGGTTAGGGGAATGAGGGTGCTGTTTAAAAAAGAAAAAAGGTTAGAGGTAGAGATAGATTAGAGGGGAATAAAAAGAACAATAAAACTTGAAATGGGGTAGAAAGAGAGAAGGAAAAGGGGAGAAAGGAGAGAATAAAATATCGACAACAGCAACAAAACAAAACAAAACAAAACAAAAAAAAACCACCAAAAAAAAATTACAGTCTTAGAGATCCACCTTCCTCTCTTCCAGTAGGCGGTGCTGTGCCCTCCAAGAGGAGCGTCTGCTCTCTACCAGCCAAGAACTGTCTCTGTAGGGCGTCTCCTGGGGGTCTCTCAGACTTGTCAGTCCAGAGCCATTTCACTTCTCCAGCTCTTAACCCCCTTCCTCCTGACAGTCTACCAGCCAGGTCCTGTTCCCCAGAAGTGACTCTCCCAAGGTCTAGTTACACTTGCAGCCCCACCCCGTGTCCCTTTTAAGCCCCAGTGCTGTGGTAAACTGGTGGCTAAGACCTTGGGATTTGCCGCTGGTGATATGTGGGGCTGGGGGTCTGGGATCCCCTCTGCTTCCGTACGGACACGACCCCTGAGAAGTCAATGATGTTTCCTGGCTGCTTGTATCAGTATGGGAAGTCACGCACCTGCTAAAGTGGATTCTGCTGGGAAGGAATTCCAGCAGCCGAATTCCGATGAGGTCACCTCTCTGCTATAGCGGGCCCCAGGCTCCTTGCCAAAGTGTCCCAGGAGAGGGGTGGGGCTGGTCTGGCCCTGTTCGCCTCAGCTTCTGGCTTGTTGAGGTTTGGCTAAAGAGTTCTTCCTGCCAAGCTGTGTCTCAGCATCTAGCAGGACCCAGACACTTTGGCTGCGGGCGGGTGGACGGATTGCAGCTGTGCCCGCAGTGCGCGGATTGTGGCTGTTAGTTTTGGAATTCTGCGTCTCTGGCAGGGTCCCGCTCCTCCAGGTCACACAGATGCTTCAAAAAAATTCTAGTAGCTCCCGGGCGGTCTCTCTTCAGAGGAATTTTGCTAGGAGAATCTCCGTTGGACGAATCCAAGAGTTATCCTTGCGATTTTATGTTCCCATCACTGGGTGTGCCTTGAAAGCGCAGCCTCTCTTCCCGCCGCCATGTTGGATCTCCTGAGAACTACTTTATTTGGTCAAGTTTCAAAGAGCTACTACAAACCATGTTGTATTTAGAGTTCCAAATTTATCTATCTATATAGGTGAGAACAGAGTGAAACCTAAACATAAACTGCCACTGTAAACGAACCCTTCAACCTAGAAGAACAAATTTTGGTGAGCAAAGTGGGATTTGTATTCTAATCATTACCACCAAGTATCATCAGGATTGGGTGAAAAAGAATATGCTGGTATTTCAAAAACTCGTCATTTTTTGGAAGCTTGGCAACCCCTTTCAATGAAAGTGCTTTTCCATAGTTTCTGCTTAGAGCTATTTGATGAGGAAACAAACCATAGAGACAAAACTGAGAACTTCTTTATTTTGTCAAGTTTGAAAGAGCTACTACAAACCATGTTGAATTTAGAGTTCCAGATTCATCTATCTATATGGGAGAGAACAGAGTGAAACCTAAAAATTAAAACTGCTACTGTAATCGAACACTTCAACCTTGAAGATCAAAATTTGGTGAGCCAAGTGGGATTTGTGTACCGATCATTATCACCAAGTATCATCAAGATTGGGTGAAAAAATATTTGCTTGTATTTTGGAAACTCGTAATTTCTTAAAAGCTTGGCAACCCCTTTCAATGAAAGTGCTTTTCCACAGTCTCTGCTTTAAGCTACTTGAAGAGGAAACAAACCATTGAAACAAAACTGAGAACTACTTTATATTGTCATTTATCAAAGAGCTACTACAAAGCATGTTGAATTTACTGTTACAAATTCATCTATCTATATAGGAGAGAACAGATTGAAACCTAAAAATAAAATCTGCTACTGTAAACGAACGATTCAACGTAGAAGAACAAAATTTGGAGAGCCAAGTGGGATTTGTGTACTGATCATTACCACCAAGTATCATCAAGATTGGGTGAACAAATATTTGCTGGTATTTCGGAAACTCCTAATTTTTTGGAAGCTTGGCAACCCTTTCAATGAAAGTGCTTTTCCACAGTCTCTGCTTAGGGCTACTTGAAGAGGAAACGAACCACAGAGACAAAACTGAGAACTGCTTTATTTTGCCAAGTTTCAAAGAGCTACTACAAACCATGTTGGATTTAGAGTTCCAGATTCATCTATCTATATTGGAGACAACAGAGTGAAACCTAAAAATAAAAACTGTCTGTAAACGAACGCTTCAACCTAGAAGAACAAAATTTGGTGAGCCAAGTGGGATTTGTATACTGATCATTACCACCAATTATCATCAGGATTGGGTGAAGAAATATTTGCTGGTATTTCGGAAACTCGTAACTTCTCTGAAGATTGTAAAACCCTTTCAAAGAAATTGCTTTTCCACAGTCTGTGCCTAGGGCTACTTGAAGTGGTAACAAACCGTAGAGAAAAAACTGAGAACTACTTTATATTGTCAAGTTTCAAAGAGCTACTACAAACCATGTTGGATTTAGAGTTCCAGATTCACTATCTATATAGGAGACAACAGAGTTAAACCTAAAAATTAAAACTGCTACTGTAATCGAACATTTCAACCTTGAAGATCAAAATTTTGTGAGCCATGTGGGATTTGTGTACCGATCATTACCAGCAAGTATCATCAAGATTGGGTGAAAAAATATTTGCTTGTATTTTGGAAACTCGTAATTTCTTGGAAGCTTGGCAACCCCTTTCAATGAAAGTGCTTTTCCACAGTCTCTGCTTTAAGCTACTTGAAGAGGAAACAAACCATTGAGACAAAACAGAGAACTACTTTATTTTTCCATTTTTCAAAGAGCTACTACAAACCATGTTGAATTCAATGTTCCAAATTCATCTATCTATATAGGAGAGAACAGATTGAAACCTAAAGATAAAAACTGCTACTGTAAACGAACGCTTCAACCTAGAAGAACAAAATTTTTAGAGCCAAGTGGGATTTGTGTACTGATCATTACCACCAAGTATCATCAAGATTGGGTGAAAAAATATTTGCTGGTATTTCGGAAAATCCTAATTTTTTGGAAGCTTTGCAACACTTTCAATGAAAGTGCTTTTCAACAGTCTCTGCTTAGGGCTACTTGAAGAGGAAACAAACCACAGAGACAAAACTGAGAACTACTTTATTTTGTCAAGTTTCAAAGAGCTACTAGAAACCATGTTGGATTTAGAGTTCCAGATTCATCTATCTATATCGGAGAAAACAGAGTGAAACTAAAAATAAAAACTGCTACTGTAAATGAACGCTTCAACCTAGAAGAACAAAATTTGGTGAGCCAAGTGGGATTTGTATAGTGATCATTACCGGCAAGTATCATCAAGATTGGGCCAAAAAATATTTGCTGCTATTTCGAAACTCGTAGATTCTTGGAAGCTTGGCAACCCCTTTAAATGAAAGTGCTTTTCGCCAGTCTCTGATTAGGGCTAAACGAAGAGGAAACAAACCATAGAGACAAAACTGACAACTACTTTTTTTGTCAAGTTTCAAAGAGCTCCTACAAACCATGTTGGATTTAGAGTTCCAAATTCATCTATCTATATAGGAGAGAACAGAGGAAAACCTAAAAATATAAACTGCTACTGTAAACCAACGCTTAAAACTAGAAGAACAAAATTTGGTGAGTCTAGTAGGATTTGTAAACCGATCATTACCACCAAGTATAATCAAGATTGGGTGAAAAAATATTTGCTGTCATTTCAGAAACTCGTTATTCCTCAGAAGCTTGGCAACCCCTATCAATGAAAATGCTTTTTCACAGTCTGTGCCTAGGGCTACTTGAAGAGGAAACAAACCATAGAGACAAAACTGAGAACTCCTTTATGTTGTCAAGTTTCAAAGAGCTACTACAAACCATGTTGGATTTAGAGTTCCAAATTCATCTATCTATATAGGAGAGAACAGAGTGAAACCTAAAAATAAAAACTGCTATTGTAAACGAACGCTTCAACCTAGAAGAACAAAATTTGGTGAGCCAAGTGGGATTTGAGTACTTGTCATTACCAACACCTATCATCAAGATTGGGTGAAAAAATATTTGCTGGTATTTCGGAAACTCATAATTTCTTGGAAGCCTTGCAACTCCTTTCAATGAAAGTGCTTTTCCATAGTGTCGGCTTAGGGCTACTTGAAGAAGAAGCAAATCATAGATACAAAACTGAGAACTCCTTTATTTTGTCAAGTTTCTAAGAGCTACTACAAACCATGTTGGATTTAGAGTTTCAAATTCATCTATCTATATAGGAGAGAACAGAGTGAAACCTACATATAAAAACTGCTACTGTAAACGAACGCTTCAAACTAGAAGAACAAAATTTGGTGAGTCAAGTTGGATTTGTGTACCGATCATTACCACCAATTATCATCAAGATTGGTGAAAAAATATTTGCGGGAATTTCGGAAACTCGTTATTTCTTGGAAGCACGGCAACCCCTTTCAATGAAAGTGCTTTTCCACAATCTGTGCCTAGGGTTACTTAAAGAGGAAAGAAACCATAGAGACAAAACTGAGAACTACTTTATTTTGTCAAGTTTCAAAGAGGAAGTACAAACCATGTTGGATTTAGAGTTCCACATTCATCTATCTATATAAGAGATAACAGAGTGAAACCTACATATGAAAACTTCTACTGTAGACGAACACTTCAACCTAGAAGAACACAATTTGGTGAGCCAAGTGGGATTTGTGTACTGATCATTACCACCACGTATCATCAAGATTGGGTGAAAAAATGTTTGATGGTATTTCGGAAACTCGTAATTTCTTGGAAACTTGGCAACCCCACTCAATGAAAGTGCTTTTCCACAGTCTCTGCTTAGGGCTACTTAAAGAGGAAACAAACCATAGAGACAAAACTGAGAACTACTTTTTTTGTCAATTTTCAAAGACCTACTACAAACCATGTTTTATTTAGAGTTCCAAATTCATCTATCTATATAGGAGAGAACAGAGGGAAACCTAAAAATATAAACAGCTACTGTAATCCAACGCTTAAAACTAGAAGAAAAAAAATTTGGTGAGTCAAGTGGGATTTGTAAACCGATAATTACCACCAAGTATGATCACGATTGGGTGAAAATATATTTGCTAGTATTTCGGAAACTCGTTATTTCTTGGAAGCTTGGCAACCCCTTTCAATGAAAGTGCTTTTCCACAGTCTGTGCCTAGGGCTAATTGAAGAGGAAACAAACCATAGAGACAAAAATGAGAACTACTTTGTTTTGTCAAGTTTCAAAGAGCTACTACAAACCATGTTGGATTTAGAGTGTCAAATTCATCTATCTATATAAGAGAGAAAGAGTGAAACCTACATATAAAAACTGCTACTGTAGACGAATGCTTCAACCTAGAAGAACAGAATTTGGTGAGCCAAGTGGGATTTGTGTACTGATCATTACCACCACGTATCATCAAGATTGGGTGAAAAATTATTTGCTGGTGTTTCGGAAACTCGTTATTTCTCAGAAGTTTTGCAACCCCTCACAATGAAAGTGCTTTTCCACAGTCTGTGCCTAGGGCTACTTGAAGAGGAAACAAACCTTAGAGACAAAACTGAGAACTCCTTTATTTTGTCAAGTTTCAAAAAGCTAATACAATCCATGTTGGATTTAGAGTTCCAAATTCATCTATCTATATAGGAGAGAAGAGAGTGAAACCTACATATAATAACTGCTACTGTAAACGAACACTTCAATTAGAAGAACAAAATTTGGTGAGCAAAGTGGGAATTGTGTACTTATCATTATCACCTCGTATCATCAAGATTGGGTGAAAAAATATTTGCTGGTATTTCGGAAACTCGTTATTTCTTAGAAGCTTGGCAACCGCTCTCAATGAAAGTGCTTTTCCACAGTCGGTGCCTAGGGCTACTTGAAGAGGAAACAAACCACAGAGACCAAACTGAGAACTCTTTTATTTTGTCAAGGTTCAAATAGCTACTACAAACCATGTTGGATTTAGACTTCCAAATTCATCTATCTATTTGGGAGAGAATAGAGTGAAAACTAAATATACAAACTGCTACTGTAGACGAACGCTTCAACGTAGAAGAACACAATTTGGTGAACCAAGTGGGATTTGTGTACCGATTATTACCACCAAGTATCATCAAGATTCAGTGAAAAAATATTTGCTGGTGTTTCGGAAACTCGTTATTTCTTAGAAGCTTGGCAACCCCTCTCAATGAAAGTGCTTTTCCACAGTATGTGCCTAGGACTACTTGAAGAGGAAACAAAACATAGAGACAAAACTCAGAACTACTTTATTTTGTCAAGTTTCAAAGAGCTACTGCAAACCATATTGGATTTAGAGTTCCAAATTCATCTATCTATATAGGAGAGAACAGAGTGAAACCTAAATATAAAAACTGCTACTGTAGGCAAACACTTCAACCTAGAAGAACAGAATTTGGTGAGCCAAGTGGAATTTGTGTACCGATCATCACCACAAAGTATGATCAAGATCGGGTGAAAAATATTTGCTGGTATTTCGATAACTCGTTATTTCTTAGAAGCTTGGCAACCCCTCTCAATGAAAGAGCTTTTCCACAGTCTGTGCCTAGGGCTACTTGAAGAGGAAACAAACCATAGAGACAAAACTGAGAAGTCATTTATTTTGTCACGTTTCAAAGAGCTACTACAAACCTTTTTGGATTTAGAGTTCCAAATTCATCTATCTATATAGGAGAGAACAGAGTAAAACCTAAAAATAAAAACTGCTACTGTAGACGAATGCTTCAACCTAGAAGAAGAAAATTTGGTGAGCCAAGTGGGATTTGTGTACTTGTCATTACCACCAAGTATCATCAAGATTATGTGAAAAAATATTTGCTGGTATTTCGGAAACTCGTTATTTCTTAGAAGCTTGGCAACCCCTCTCAATGAAAGTGCTTTTCCAGTCTCTGCCTAGGGCTAATTGAAGAGGAAACAAACCATAGAGACAAAACTGAGAACTCCTTTATTTTGTCAAGTATCAAAGAGGCACTACAAACCATGTTGGATTTAGAGGTCCAAATTCATCTATCTATATATCAGAGAACAGAGTGAAACCTAAACATAAAAACTGCTACAGTAGACGAACGCTTCAACCTGGAAGAACAATATTTGGTGTGCCAAGTGGGATTTGTGTACTGATCATTACCACCAAGTATCATTAACATTGGGTGAAAAAAAAATTTGCTGGTATTTCCGAAACTCATAATTACTTGGAAGCTTGGCAAACCCTCTCAATGAAAGTGCTTTTCCACAGTCATTGCCTAGGGCTACTTAAAGAGGAAACAATCCATAGAGACAAAACTGAGACCTCCTTTATTTTGTCAAGTTTCAAAGAGCTACTACAAACCATGTTGGATTTAGAGTTCCAAATTCATCTATCTATATAGGAGAGAACAGAGTGAAACCTAAAAATAAAAACTGCTACTGTAAACGAATGCTTCAAATTACAAGAACAAAATTTGGTGAGCCAAGTGGGATTTGTGTACTGATCATTACCACCAAGAATCATCAAGATTGGGTGAAAAAATATTTGCTGGTATTTAGGAAACTCCTTATTTCTTAGAAGTTTGGCAACCCCACTCATTGAAAGTACTTTTCCACAGTCTGTGCCTTTGACTACTTGAAGAGGAAACAAACCATAGAAACGAAATTGAGAACTCCTTTATTTTGTCAAGTTTCAAAGAGCTACTACAAACCACGTTGGATTTAGAGTTCTCAATTCATCTATCTATATAGGAGAGAACAGAGTGAAACCTAAATATAAAAACTGCTACTGTAGACGAACGCTTCAACCTAGAAGAACAAAA